>NC_133158.1:152089200-152390000 GCF_040802235.1 Manis javanica
TGCCGTGCACCCCTCCCTCTTCCCCCGCGGTTCCGGAGGCCAGGTCGGCCGGGGCACGTGGACCGCCCTCGCTCCGGGCCTTCCCATCTTCTCTGGGAGGCCTCGAGCCAGGCATGCGTTCTCCGCCATGGCCAGCCAGGCAGGGGACAGATTCGGAGGAGGGGTCCGACCGCATGACTTCCCTTACTCTAGCTAGCAGGCAGATTCTTTCTTTGCTTCCCAGAAAGCGTAGGCAAGGTACCACCAGGTTTCAGCATAGGAACATCTCACATTCGGACAGGGCCTACCAGCCCAGACTTTCTCTTTGGTCTCATTTTGGGGTCCTGTGTCTGGTATATAAAGAACACAACACAGTAAACTGGGAAACCATTTTTACTTTCTCACTTTTATTATATTTTATTTTTATTCATTTTGTTATCAATAATCTACAGTTACATGAAGAACATTATGTTTACTAGACTCCCCCCTTCACCAAGCACCCCCCCCCCACAAACCGATGACAGTCACTGTACAGCAGCGTAGTAAGTAAGATGCTGTAGAATCACTACGTGTCTTCTCTGTGTTGCACAGCTCTCCCTGTGCCACGCCCCCTCCCCCACATTATAAATGCGAATCATAAGGCCCCCTATCTTTTCCCCACCCTTCTCCCTCCCTTGGCAACGCATCCACCCCAGTCCCTTTCTCTTTGGTAACTGTTACTCCATTCTTGGGTTCTGTGATTCTGCTGCTGTTTTGATCCTTCCGTTTTTCTTTGTTCTTTTACTCCACATATGAGTCAAATCATTTGGTGCTTGTCTTTCTCTGCCTGGCTTATTTCACTGAGCATACTACCCTCTAGCTACATCCATGTTGTGGCAAACGGTAGGATCTGTTTTTGTCTTACGGCTGAGTAATATTCCATTGTGTATATGTACCACCTCTTCTTTATGCATGCCTCTACTGATGGACATTTCCATTTCTTGTCTATTGTAAATAGTGCTGCGATTAACATAGGGGTGCATCTGTCCTCTGCCAACCGGGCTGCCGCATTCCTAGGGTAAATTCCTAGAAGTGGAATTCCTGGGTGAAATGGTATTTCTATTCTGAGCTCCTTGAGGAACCTCCACACAGCTTTCCCCAACGGACGAACTGACTTAGGTTCCCACCAGCAGTGTAGGAGGGTTCCCCTCTCCCACAACCTTGCCCACATCTGTTGTGTGTCTTCTGGATGGTGGCCATCCTGACTTGTGTGAGGTGATATCTCATGGTGGTTTTAATTTGGATTTCTCTGATGATTAGCCAGGTGGAGCATCTTTTCATGTGCCTGTTGGCCACTTGAATTCCTTGCTTGCGGAAGAGTCTGTTCAGCTCCTCTGCCCATTTTTTGATTGGAGTATTTGCTTTCTGTCTGTTGAGGTGCGTGAACTCTTTATGTGTATTGGATGTCACCCCTTGATCGGATCTGTCATTTATGAATATACTCTCCCATAGTCCAGGATAACTCTTTGTTCTATCGATGGTGTCTTTTGCTGTACAGAGGCTTTTCAGCTTGGTTTTGTCCCCCTTGTTCATTTTTGCGTCTGTTTCCCTTGCCCTTGCCCGGGGAGGTATGTTCATGCAGAAGTCGCCCGTGTTCATGTCCAAGAGATTTTTGCCCATGTTTTTCTCTAAGAGGTTTATGGTTTCATGAGTGACATTCAGGTCTTTGATCCATTTCGGACTTGCTCTTGTGTGTGGGGTTAGACCGTGATCCAGGTTCATTCTCTTACACGTAGCTGTCCTGTTTCTGCCGGCACCATCTGTCGAAGAGACGGTCCCTTCCCCATGGTATGTCCATGGCTCCTTTATCATGTCTGAATTGACCACATGTGTTGGGGTTAATGTGTGGAGTCTCTATTCTGTTGCACTGGTCTGTGGCTCCCTCTTGTGGCAGTGCCAAACTGTCTAGATTACTGTGGCTTCGTACTAGAGCTTGAAGTTGGGAAGGGAGATCCACCCCCACCCGCCCACTTTATTCTTCTTTCTCAGGACCGCTGTGGCTCTAGTTTGGGGTCTTTGGGGTAGATAGACCAATCGAAACAAACCCTGACGATGGTGAAGTGCTAGGCACACCAACGCCTCAAGGCCGTCTAGAGCCCCCATCCCCATGCCCCAGAGAAGGCCAATGTTCATATCCTCCTATCCATTAAACTCTTCCCCAAATTGTGTGTGTGTATGTGTGTGTGTGTATTGTATATTCCCACTAAATCCTGTTCCTGCTAATATGTCTCTGCTCTGTTTACTCTTTCACTCAGCTGCAGAGGAAGGACTCACAGACACGAGGGATAATGTTTTGTGCCACACCAAAAGATGCAACATGTCCCATGCCCCAGTGACTGGGATGTGGAGGTAGCCGCGTTTTATGACTGTGCACGCTCGACGCGAGGTCTGCGTGCTGAGCGTTTAAGGGATGACAACCCAGGGGGAGGCAAGTCCAGAGGAGGGAGATGGGGTTGGCTTACGGGGCCCCTTCCCTCTTCTCCGCTACTGCTCTGGTAGCAAATTCCTGCTGTGACACACAGAACCTCTCTGTTCATTTTGGTTTTGAAACATGTTTAGTTCTGTGTGTGTGTGTGTGTGTGTGTGTGTGTGCGCGCGCGCGCGCCTGTGTGAGTGTGTACCACTGCCCGTATCGGTCGAAAAAGTAATAAAGGGACACGCGACAGAGCGAACAGGTTGCAAACAGTGACCAGAAAGGGTAAAGTTTTCCACTAGCTTCTGGGGATTTCCTTGCCATGTGTTTCTATACAATTTTAGGAAGATTTTGCTGGAAATGTCGCTGGGACCACTCTGAACCGTCACGGTAGTTAAGATAATAAGCCAGGACAGGAGAGCAGCAAAGAGCACCCACAGTGTGTCTCCTATGTATCAGGCCAAGCGCTACAGGCTTTACTTCTACCACCTCACTTCATCTCTCACCATGACTGACGTGGGATGACCTTATGCACCACCTTCATACATGAGCAAAAAGTTACCTCAGAATCACTTCCCTTCACAGAAAATCAATAAATGCAAGGACATAAACATTCCTAGAATTCCAGCCACCACCACCCAAATCTTTACGCTCAGCATCCTTTCAAATCCAACAGAAACATAGCTCTAAATGCTATACGATTCCATTTCAGGTAGACCTCACTCCCATCTAAATGCCGAAATGCACTGAAACTCCACCTACACCTTGACAGCAGAGGGGAGCAGTTTCCCCAGGAGCTAGCTGGCCTGCCACCTCACAGTGAGCCCACGGGCCACTAGCCCACACCAGCCCTGCGTGTCCCCAAAAGGTGGCTCCCTTAAGCTGTGACTACACATGCTCTCTTGGAGATGGGCAGCCAAGCAGGGCCACCGAGGTGACATCGGTGTGCAGGCACACAGACCAACTACTGGGCATGCACCTGCCTCAGCGCCAGCAGGCCAGCCGGGGTGCCCCGTGTGGGGCCTCGGATCTGCCCCGCAGCTCACGCAGCCACCCCAGCAGGGCCAGCCCCAGGGCAGAGCACCCGGAGGGTCCCCGCCCGCACCGGTTAGAGAGTCCAGGTGGCCACCTACCCCCAGCGGACTCGTGCCACCTACCCAGATGTTCCAACCCATGGCCACTCCTCTCAAGACCCAAAGACACAGCTAACTCACAGAAACAAACACAAGGAATCAAGAATGAGAAGGAGACAGAGGAATCACTGTGCACCTAGTGACAGTATGTTGATAAAAATGGGCCAAATCAGTAAATAGGTAGATACATTAGGTAGATGGATAGATTAGATGAGACTGATAGGTTCATGGAGATGATAGATGAGATAGATACAAAGATAGAATGATACATTAGATAGATGATATAGATACACATAGAGAGATTAGACAGACACATTAGATAGCTGATAGATTAGGTGGACAGATTAGACAGACACCTACAGACACATATAGATAGACGATAGGTAGACAGATTGATAAGATGACGGACTAGATAGATGATAGATACATTAGACAGATTAGATAGATGATATAGATTCACACAGATTAGCTAGACACATTGATATAGATACATATAGATGATAGATAATAGACGGATAGGTGATAGATTAGGTAGTTTGGACAGATAGACACATAGATGAAAGTAGATGATAGTAGATAGATTAGGTAGGTAGATATAGATAGATAGATAGATAGATAGATAGATAGATAGATAGATAGATAGATAGACAGACAGACAGATAGATAGATAGATAGATAGATAGATAGATAGATAGATAGATAGATAGATAGATAGATAGATAGACAGACAGACAGATAGATAGATAGATAGATAGATGGATGGATGGATGGATGGATGGACAGACAGATAGATATATAGATAGATGGATGGACAGACAGACAGGAAAGCATAATACTAAACAATGCTATAGCTCATAACCAGGAGAGCAACGATGAAAGCACAGACAAGAACTACAAACAAAAAGAAGAAAGAAATCAAGTTTAGGAAGTGCACTAAGGACACAGCTATCAATTATCACACTAAAGGGAAAGACTTTAAATGCTCCAATCGAAAGACACAGGGTTGAATGAATGCATGAAAACTCAAGACCACCTACGTGCTCCCTTACAGGAGGCTCACTTGAGATCCAAGCGCACAGACAAACTACAAGTTGAAGGGGTGGGAAAACGTCCCCTACAGAAGTGAAACCGAGAAAGAAAAAGAACAAAACTTTAAAGATGGCTTGGTAGGATTAAAGATGGCAGGCAGCATGAGAGGGGAGGCGGAAACCTCCTCCGAAAACCACATACATACATACATACAGTATGGGAATATGACAACTACACCAGATCCTGGAAGAGAAGCGGAAAGAAGGCTGCCGTGGCAGGCCGTCACCTCAAGGTGGAGGGTGATGTACCAAGGCCGTGATCCAGAGGGACCCCGCCAGCACTTCTTCCTGCACCCGAGCTCAGCGGAGGGAGGAAGAGAAACGGAGCCGGGGAGGCGGGTGGAGGCTCAGGACCGCTGAACACCCAGCCCTGCAGATCTGCTCTGGGAGCACGAACCTACCTTACAGGATGCTCTGGAGGATGATCGGTGGGGTCGGAAAGCGAAGACGGGTGGAATACTTGGAGAGACTTGACATTCCTGCCACTTGCGGAACACAGGGAGATCCACATCCGGCCGCTGTGGGGCAAAAGAAAGGCGGGCAGTCTGAGAGGCTTCGTCACAGCGAGAGAGCTGCGAAACGGGCAAGGGTTGCACAGAGCTTGCCACTCAGAAGGAAGCACAGGTGCGCAAAACTGTCCCGGTGCACTCTGCCCCGTAGGTGGGGGAACTTTTAGGAGCTCCGGGCGCTCCAGACCCCTGGCTGGCTATGCAGCTCCAAGGCCTCCCCACCATGATGTGACTGATACACAACACGGCCTGCTGCACCTTCCTCCCCAACAGCACCGGCTCGCAAAGAGGCTGCCCCCTCCATCGCACCAGGCCAGCGACAGGACGGCCCCACCTATGGCAGCTACAGGTGCAAAGCACAGAGGCTTCTCCCTGCGTGCTCCGCAAACTGGCCCCGGCAGTGGAGACAGGCACTGCGGCCGGGAAGCAGGAGAGGCCTCTTTCCTCCTGCGGGCACCGGCACCGCTCCCGTGACCCCTGCCTGCCATCACCCCAAGGACTGAGCAGCTCCAGAGACAAAAGCTTCTGGGCGCTAGAGGGTGCCACCTACAAATAGGAAACGTCAAAGTCAAAGGAACCTGCTAACTGGACTCGAGCAATCTTCGTGAAAGGGATCTCAACATAAAAATCAGAAACATGCTCAAGGAGCTACAGCAAAAAATTGCCCCTGTCTCATGAGCATAATTACCTGTCCCTCCCTCTCCCTCTCTCCCTCCCTCCCTCCCTCTCTATCTCTCTCTCTCTCTATCTATCTCTCTATCTCTCTCTCTCTATCTATCTCTCTCTCTCTGTCTCTATCTCTTCACGAGGAGCACTTTTGAGGCCTTGTTCTGAGAGGGACGCTGGGACAGCCCAGAGCTCTCAGGTCCACCCCGGCCGGTGTCAGGGCCGTCCCACAAGGGGTCTGACCGAACTGCAATGGGGGGACGCCGCACGTGTAACTCCACAGGAGATAACAGTGCCGCACGCTAAGCCTTCCCATGAATGGCTAGAGGCTAGGTGACTCCACCGATATCAGGTGATGGCTACATCCCAGGCCTCATTTCCGTGGCAACCTTTTCTCCCTATGAAACCTGAAAGCAGCACATGGAAAGATACTATCAGTCTCCACCATCTCACTTCTCAGTTTAGGCTCGATGTTCCTGTATCACATCTTCTCTTCGTTTCAGTTTTCTCGGCGGGTTGGTGTCCTGAAAAACAAAAAAAAAATTGAATCAGGAATGGAATGAAATGGCAGGGGGTATAAGATTCTATTTAAAACACCATCAGCAGAACAAAGACATCTTACCGTATGGGAGGATGATATTCATAGATGACACATCCGATGAGGGGTTGACATCTAAAATACGTATTAAGTGTTCATGCACTTCCACACACAAAAAGCAAATAATCCCAATCACAAAATGGGCAGAGGAGCTGAACAGACACTTCTCCAAACAAGAAATTCAGGTGGCCAACAGGCACATGAAAAGATGCTCCACATCGCTTATCATCACAGAAACGCAAACTAATACCACCATGAGATATCACCTCACACAAGTCAGGATGGCCACCACCCAGAAGACACACAACAGATGATGGCAAGGTTGTGGAGAGAGGGGAACCCTCCTACACTGCTGGTGGTGGGAGTGTAAATTGGTTCATCCGTTGAGGAAAAGCAGTGTGGAGGTTCCTCAAAAACCAAAAAATAGAAATACCATTTGACCCAGAAATCCCAATTCCAGTTATTTACGCCACAAGAATGCATCAGCCCGGTTAGCAAAAGGCAGATGCACCCCTAGGTTAATCGCAGCAGTATTTGCGATAGACAAGAAATGGAAATTTTCGTCAGTAGAGGAATGCATAAAGAACAGGTGATACATAATCAAAAAGAAGGACAAGAACAACATGATCATCTGCACAGACGCTGAAAAAGCATCTGACAAAACTCAACATCCACTCACGGTAAAAACTCTCAACAAAATGGGTCAGGAGGGCAAGTACCTCAACATAAGAAAGGCCACATATGTTAAAACCACAGCCAACATCACACTGAACAGTGAGAAGCTGAAAGCTGTTCCTCTGAGATGGGGAACAAGACAGGGATGCCCACTCTGACTGCGGTTCTTCAACATAGTACTGGAGGTCCTAGCCATGGCAAGTAGACTAAACAAACAAATACAAGGAATCCAGACTGGTAAAGAAGAAGTCGAACTCTCACTGTTTGCAGATGACATGATATTGGACTTAAAAAGAACCCGAAAGACTTCACTCCGAAACGGCTGCAACAGATATCGGAAAAGAGCAGAGGCGCAGGACACAAACTGAATGCACAGAAATCTGTGGCTTTCCCATACACTAACGGTGACCAGGAAAACCATTCGATCCACAATGGCATGAAAATGAAGAAAATACCTAGTCACAAACCAAACCAAGGAAGTGAAAGACCGAAACCCTGAAACCTATAAGACACTCACCACGTGAATTAAAGAGGACACTGACAAATGGAAACTCACCCCATGCCCTTGGCTAGGGACAATGCATATCATCAAAATGGCCATCCTGCCCAAAGCAATACGCAGATTTGATGCGATCCCTATCGAATCACCAACCGCATTCTTCAACCAACTGGAACAAGTAGTCCAAAAGTTCACCTGGAGACCCCAAAGACCCCAAATGAAGAGCCACAGCGGTCCTGAGAAGGAAGAATAAAGTGGGCGGGTGGGGGTGGATCTCCCTTCCCAACTTCCAGCTCTACTACGAAGCCACAGTAACCTAGACAGTTCGGCACTGCCACAAGAGGGAGCCACAGACCAGTGCAACAGAATAGAGACTCCACACATTAACCCCAACACATGTGGTCAATTCAGACATGATAAAGGAGCCATGGACATACCATGGGGAAGGGACCGTCTCTTCGACAGATGGTGCCGGCAGAAACAGGACAGCTACGTGTAAGAGAATGAACCTGGATCACGGTCTAACCCCACACACAAGAGCAAGTCCGAAATGGATCAAAGACCTGAATGTCACTCATGAAACCATAAACCTCTTAGAGAAAAACATGGGCAAAAATCTCTTGGACATGAACACGGGCGACTTCTGCATGAACATACCTCCCCGGGCAAGGGCAAGGGAAACAGACGCAAAAATGAACAAGGGGGACAAAACCAAGCTGAAAAGCCTCTGTACAGCAAAAGACACCATCGATAGAACAAAGAGTTATCCTGGACTATGGGAGAGTATATTCATAAATGACAGATCCGATCAAGGGGTGACATCCAATACACATAAAGAGTTCACGCACCTCAACAGACAGAAAGCAAATACTCCAATCAAAAAATGGGCAGAGGAGCTGAACAGACTCTTCCGCAAGCAAGGAATTCAAGTGGCCAACAGGCACATGAAAAGATGCTCCACCTGGCTAATCATCAGAGAAATCCAAATTAAAACCACCATGAGATATCACCTCACACAAGTCAGGATGGCCACCATCCAGAAGACACACAACAGATGTGGGCAAGGTTGTGGGAGAGGGGAACCCTCCTACACTGCTGGTGGGAACCTAAGTCAGTTCGTCCGTTGGGGAAAGCTGTGTGGAGGTTCCTCAAGGAGCTCAGAATAGAAATACCATTTCACCCAGGAATTCCACTTCTAGGAATTTACCCTAGGAATGCGGCAGCCCGGTTGGCAGAGGACAGATGCACCCCTATGTTAATCGCAGCACTATTTACAATAGACAAGAAATGGAAATGTCCATCAGTAGAGGCATGCATAAAGAAGAGGTGGTACATATACACAATGGAATATTACTCAGCCGTAAGACAAAAACAGATCCTACCGTTTGCCACAACATGGATGTAGCTAGAGGGTAGTATGCTCAGTGAAATAAGCCAGGCGGAGAAAGACAAGCACCAAATGATTTGACTCATATGTGGAGTAAAAGAACAAAGAAAAACGGAAGGATCAAAACAGCAGCAGAATCACAGAACCCAAGAATGGAGTAACAGTTACCAAAGAGAAAGGGACTGGGGTGGATGCGTTGCCAAGGGAGGGAGAAGGGTGGGGAAAAGATAGGGGGCCTTATGATTCGCATTTATAGGGGGGGGGGGGGGGGGTGGCACAGGGAGAGCTGTGCAACACAGAGAAGACACGTAGTGATTCTACAGCATCTTACTTACTACGCTGCTGTACAGTGACTGTCATCGGTTTGTGGGGGGGGGGGGTGCTTGGTGAAGGGGGGAGTCTAGTAAACATAATGTTCTTCATGTAACTGTAGATTATTGATAACAAAATGAATAAAAATAAAATCTAATAAAAGTGAGAAAGTAAAAATGGTTTCCCAGTTTACTGTGTTGTGTTCTTTATATACCAGACACAGGACCCCAAAATGAGACCAAAGAGAAAGTCTGGGCTGGTAGGCCCTGTCCGAATGTGAGATGTTCCTATGCTGAAACCTGGTGGTACCTTGCCTACGCTTTCTGGGAAGCAAAGAAAGAATCTGCCTGCTAGCTAGAGTAAGGGAAGTCATGCGGTCGGACCCCTCCTCCGAATCTGTCCCCTGCCTGGCTGGCCATGGCGGAGAACGCATGCCTGGCTCGAGGCCTCCCAGAGAAGATGGGAAGGCCCGGAGCGAGGGCGGTCCACGTGCCCCGGCCGACCTGGCCTCCGGAACCGCAGGGGAAGAGGGAGGGGTGCACGGCATTGGCCATCGCACCCCGGATGCTGAGCGCAGGCAGAGCCGGCACACGGGCAGGGTGAGCCATGACAGACGCCGGCACTGCGGCCCTGAACGGTCTGCACGGCGGTCTCGCTGGCCCAAACACCTGCACGGCACTCAGCGGGCAGTCCCGGGGGCAAGGGATTCTACTGGGTTTGGCGTTGCGGCCACGCCCTGTGACCTTTGGGCAGGGGCTCCTGTGGGAGGGGCTGGTGTGCTCACGGCGGTGGGGGCCCCGTGATGCGTTCCCCCTGGGTGACATCACGGTTGCCCGGGCTCCTATGTGATGCGTCCCCTGGCTGACCAATCAGAGGTCACCCTAGCTGGGCAGCTCAGTGCGAGCTTGGCCTGAGAAGGAGTTAGAAGCTCTCCCTAGCTTCATACGCTATTCTCCTGCCTGCCTCAAACGAAGGACTAACTGACACGACGCCACCCTCGTGGGCTGCCGTCGTCAGGTCCCCACTGGCCCGACACAGGGCCGTGGAGATCATCACAACCGCCCGCCTCGGGCTGGACTGTGACGTGGAGGACGAACCTATGGAGGTAACATCAAGCTCCCGGGCCATCATCTTCTGGTCCACACCGGCCCCATGCCGGGCCGAGGGCATCATCACAACATCCGGCCTGGGGCCGAAAAGTGATGCGGACGAAGAACCTATGGACACAACACCACCCGACTGGGCCATCGTCCTCCGGTCCGCACCGGCCCCACACCAGGCCGTGGGCATCATCACAACCGCCGGCCTGGGGCCGGACCCTGACCCGGAGGACGAACCTATGGACACAACACCACCCGACCGGGCCATCGTCTTCCGGTCTGCACCGGCCCCACACCAGGCCGTGGGTATCATCACAACAGCCGGCCTAGGGCCGGACAGTGATGCGGAGGAAGAACCTATGGACACAACACCACCCGACTGTGCCATCGTCTTCCGGTCCACACCGGCCCCACACCAGGCCGTGGGCGTCATCACAACAGCCGGCCTAGGGCCGGACAGTGATGCGGAGGAAGAACCTATGGACACAACACCACCCGACTGTGCCATCGTCTTCCGGTCCACACCGGCCCCACACCAGGCCGTGGGCGTCATCACAACAGCCGGCCTAGGGCCGGACAGTGATGCGGAGGAAGAACCTATGGACACAACACCACCCGACTGTGCCATCGTCTTCCGGTCCGCACCGGCCCCACGCCAGGCCGTGGGCGTCATCACAGCCGCCGGCCTCCTGGCCCCCTCCCATAACATCCTCACGGGCCCCACCCGATGCCGCACGTGGCACCGCTGCCGGAGTCAGCCCTACCCCCGACGATGGTGAAGGGCTGGGCACACCACCCTCCTCAAGGCCGTCTAGAGCCCCCATCCCCATGCCCCAGACAAGGCCGATGTTCATATCCTCCTATCCATTAAACTCTTCCCCAAATTGTGTGTGTGTATGTGTGTGTGTGTATTGTATATTCCCACTAAATCCTGTTCTTGCTAATATGTCTCTGCTCTGTTTACTCTTTCACTCAGCTGCAGAGGAAGGACTCACAGACACGAGGGATAATGTTTTGTGCCACACCAAAAGATGCAACATGTCCCATGCCCCAGTGACTGGGATGTGGAGGTAGCCGCGTTTTATGACTGTGCACGCTCGACGCGAGGTCTGCGTGCTGAGCGTTTAAGGGATGACAACCCAGGGGGAGGCAAGTCCAGAGGAGGGAGATGGGGTTGGCTTACGGGGCCCCTTCCCTCTTCTCCGCTACTGCTCTGGTAGCAAATTCCTGCTGTGACACACAGAACCTCTCTGTTCATTTTGGTTTTGAAACATGTTTAGTTCTGTGTGTGTGTGTGTGTGTGTGTGTGTGTGTGTGTGTGTGTGCGCGCGCGCGCCTGTGTGAGTGTGTACCACTGCCCGTATCGGTCGAAAAAGTAATAAAGGGACACGCGACAGAGCGAACAGGTTGCAAACAGTGACCAGAAAGGGTAAAGTTTTCCACTAGCTTCTGGGGATTTCCTTGCCATGTGTTTCTATACAATTTTAGGAAGATTTTGCTGGAAATGTCGCTGGGACCACTCTGAACCGTCACGGTAGTTAAGATAATAAGCCAGGACAGGAGAGCAGCAAAGAGCACCCACAGTGTGTCTCCTATGTATCAGGCCAAGCGCTACAGGCTTTACTTCTACCACCTCACTTCATCTCTCACCATGACTGACGTGGGATGACCTTATGCACCACCTTCATACATGAGCAAAAAGTTACCTCAGAATCACTTCCCTTCACAGAAAATCAATAAATGCAAGGACATAAACATTCCTAGAATTCCAGCCACCACCACCCAAATCTTTACGCTCAGCATCCTTTCAAATCCAACAGAAACATAGCTCTAAATGCTATACGATTCCATTTCAGGTAGACCTCACTCCCATCTAAATGCCGAAATGCACTGAAACTCCACCTACACCTTGACAGCAGAGGGGAGCAGTTTCCCCAGGAGCTAGCTGGCCTGCCACCTCACAGTGAGCCCACGGGCCACTAGCCCACACCAGCCCTGCGTGTCCCCAAAAGGTGGCTCCCTTAAGCTGTGACTACACATGCTCTCTTGGAGATGGGCAGCCAAGCAGGGCCACCGAGGTGACATCGGTGTGCAGGCACACAGACCAACTACTGGGCATGCACCTGCCTCAGCGCCAGCAGGCCAGCCGGGGTGCCCCGTGTGGGGCCTCGGATCTGCCCCGCAGCTCACGCAGCCACCCCAGCAGGGCCAGCCCCAGGGCAGAGCACCCGGAGGGTCCCCGCCCGCACCGGTTAGAGAGTCCAGGTGGCCACCTACCCCCAGCGGACTCGTGCCACCTACCCAGATGTTCCAACCCATGGCCACTCCTCTCAAGACCCAAAGACACAGCTAACTCACAGAAACAAACACAAGGAATCAAGAATGAGAAGGAGACAGAGGAATCACTGTGCACCTAGTGACAGTATGTTGATAAAAATGGGCAAAATAAGTAAATAGGTAGATACATTAGGTAGATGGATAGATTAGATGAGACTGATAGGTTCATGGAGATGATAGATGAGATAGATACAAAGATAGAATGATACATTAGATAGATGATATAGATACACATAGAGAGATTAGACAGACACATTAGATAGCTGATAGACTAGGTGGACAGATTAGACAGACACCTACAGACACATATAGATAGACGATAGGTAGACAGATTGATAAGATGACGGACTAGATAGATGATAGATACATTAGACAGATTAGATAGATGATATAGATTCACACAGATTAGCTAGACACATTGATATAGATACATATAGATGATAGATAATAGACGGATAGGTGATAGATTAGGTAGTTTGGACAGATAGACACATAGATGAAAGTAGATGATAGTAGATAGATTAGGTAGGTAGATATAGATAGATAGATAGATAGATAGACAGATAGATAGATAGATAGATAGATAGATAGATAGATAGATAGATAGATAGATAGATAGATAGATAGATAGATAGATAGATAGATAGATGGACAGATAGATAGATAGATAGATAGATAGATAGATAGATAGATAGATAGATAGATAGATAGATAGATAGATAGACAGATAGATAGATAGATAGATAGATAGATAGATAGATAGATAGATAGATAGATAGATAGATAGATAGATAGATAGATAGATAGATAGATAGATAGATAGATAGATGGATGGATGGATGGATGGACAGTCAGATAGATAGATAGATAGATGGATGGACAGACAGACAGGAAAGCATAATACTAAACAATGCTATAGCTCATAACCAGGAGAGCAACGATGAAAGCACAGACAAGAACTACAAACAAAAAGAAGAAAGAAATCAAGTTTAGGAAGTGCACTAAGGACACAGCTATCAATTATCACACTAAAGGGAAAGACTTTAAATGCTCCAATCGAAAGACACAGGGTTGAATGAATGCATGAAAACTCAAGACCACCTATGTGCTCCCTTACAGGAGGCTCACTTGAGATCCAAGCGCACAGACAAACTACAAGTTGAAGGGGTGGGAAAACGTCCCCTACAGAAGTGAAACCAAGAAAGAAAAAGAACAAAACTTTAAAGATGGCTTGGTAGGATTAAAGATGGCAGGCAGCATGAGAGGGGAGGCGGAAACCTCCTCCGAAAACCACATACATACATACATACATACAGTATGGGAATATGACAACTACACCAGATCCTGGAAGAGAAGCGGGAAAGAAGGCTGCCGTGGCAGGCCGTCACCTCAAGGTGGAGGGTGATGTACCAAGGCCGTGATCCAGAGGGACCCCGCCAGCACTTCTTCCTGCACCCGAGCTCAGCGGAGGGAGGAAGAGAAACGGAGCCGGGGAGGCGGGTGGAGGCTCAGGACCGCTGAACACCCAGCCCTGCAGATCTGCTCTGGGAGCACGAACCTACCTTACAGGATGCTCTGGAGGATGATCGGTGGGGTCGGAAAGCGAAGACGGGTGGAATACTTGGAGAGACTTGACATTCCTGCCACTTGCGGAACACAGGGAGATCCACATCCGGCCGCTGTGGGGCAAAAGAAAGGCGGGCAGTCTGAGAGGCTTCGTCACAGCGAGAGAGCTGCGAAACGGGCAAGGGTTGCACAGAGCTTGCCACTCAGAAGGAAGCACAGGTGCGCAAAACTGTCCCGGTGCACTCTGCCCCGTAGGTGGGGGAACTTTTAGGAGCTCCGGGCGCTCCAGACCCCTGGCTGGCTATGCAGCTCCAAGGCCTCCCCACCATGATGTGACTGATACACAACACGGCCTGCTGCACCTTCCTCCCCAACAGCACCGGCTCGCAAAGAGGCTGCCCCCTCCATCGCACCAGGCCAGCGACAGGACGGCCCCACCTATGGCAGCTACAGGTGCAAAGCACAGAGGCTTCTCCCTGCGTGCTCCGCAAACTGGCCCCGGCAGTGGAGACAGGCACTGCGGCCGGGAAGCAGGAGAGGCCTCTTTCCTCCTGCGGGCACCGGCACCGCTCCCGTGACCCCTGCCTGCCATCACCCCAAGGACTGAGCAGCTCCAGAGACAAAAGCTTCTGGGCGCTAGAGGGTGCCACCTACAAATAGGAAACGTCAAAGTCAAAGGAACCTGCTAACTGGACTCGAGCAATCTTCGTGAAAGGGATCTCAACATAAAAATCAGAAACATGCTCAAGGAGCTACAGCAAAAAATTGCCCCTGTCTCATGAGCATAATTACCTGTCCCTCCCTCTCCCTCTCTCCCTCCCTCCCTCCCTCTCTATCTCTCTCTCTCTCTATCTATCTCTCTATCTCTCTCTCTCTATCTATCTCTCTCTCTCTGTCTCTATCTCTTCACGAGGAGCACTTTTGAGGCCTTGTTCTGAGAGGGACGCTGGGACAGCCCAGAGCTCTCAGGTCCACCCCGGCCGGTGTCAGGGCCGTCCCACAAGGGGTCTGACCGAACTGCAATGGGGGGACGCCGCACGTGTAACTCCACAGGAGATAACAGTGCCGCACGCTAAGCCTTCCCATGAATGGCTAGAGGCTAGGTGACTCCACCGATATCAGGTGATGGCTACATCCCAGGCCTCATTTCCGTGGCAACCTTTTCTCCCTATGAAACCTGAAAGCAGCACATGGAAAGATACTATCAGTCTCCACCATCTCACTTCTCAGTTTAGGCTCGATGTTCCTGTATCACATCTTCTCTTCGTTTCAGTTTTCTCGGCGGGTTGGTGTCCTGAAAAACAAAAAAAAAATTGAATCAGGAATGGAATGAAATGGCAGGGGGTATAAGATTCTATTTAAAACACCATCAGCAGAACAAAGACATCTTACCGTATGGGAGGATGATATTCATAGATGACACATCCGATGAGGGGTTGACATCTAAAATACGTATTAAGTGTTCATGCACTTCCACACACAAAAAGCAAATAATCCCAATCACAAAATGGGCAGAGGAGCTGAACAGACACTTCTCCAAACAAGAAATTCAGGTGGCCAACAGGCACATGAAAAGATGCTCCACATCGCTTATCATCACAGAAACGCAAACTAATACCACCATGAGATATCACCTCACACAAGTCAGGATGGCCACCACCCAGAAGACACACAACAGATGATGGCAAGGTTGTGGAGAGAGGGGAACCCTCCTACACTGCTGGTGGTGGGAGTGTAAATTGGTTCATCCGTTGAGGAAAAGCAGTGTGGAGGTTCCTCAAAAACCAAAAAATAGAAATACCATTTGACCCAGAAATCCCAATTCCAGTTATTTACGCCACAAGAATGCATCAGCCCGGTTAGCAAAAGGCAGATGCACCCCTAGGTTAATCGCAGCAGTATTTGCGATAGACAAGAAATGGAAATTTTCGTCAGTAGAGGAATGCATAAAGAACAGGTGATACATAATCAAAAAGAAGGACAAGAACAACATGATCATCTGCACAGACGCTGAAAAAGCATCTGACAAAACTCAACATCCACTCACGGTAAAAACTCTCAACAAAATGGGTCAGGAGGGCAAGTACCTCAACATAAGAAAGGCCACATATGTTAAAACCACAGCCAACATCACACTGAACAGTGAGAAGCTGAAAGCTGTTCCTCTGAGATGGGGAACAAGACAGGGATGCCCACTCTGACTGCGGTTCTTCAACATAGTACTGGAGGTCCTAGCCATGGCAAGTAGACTAAACAAACAAATACAAGGAATCCAGACTGGTAAAGAAGAAGTCGAACTCTCACTGTTTGCAGATGACATGATATTGGACTTAAAAAGAACCCGAAAGACTTCACTCCGAAACGGCTGCAACAGATATCGGAAAAGAGCAGAGGCGCAGGACACAAACTGAATGCACAGAAATCTGTGGCTTTCCCATACACTAACGGTGACCAGGAAAACCATTCGATCCACAATGGCATCAAAATGAAGAAAATACCTAGTCACAAACCAAACCAAGGAAGTGAAAGACCGAAACCCTGAAACCTATAAGACACTCACCACGTGAATTAAAGAGGACACTGACAAATGGAAACTCACCCCATGCCCTTGGCTAGGGACAATGCATATCATCAAAATGGCCATCCTGCCCAAAGCAATACGCAGATTTGATGCGATCCCTATCGAATCACCAACCGCATTCTTCAACCAACTGGAACAAGTAGTCCAAAAGTTCACCTGGAGACCCCAAAGACCCCAAATGAAGAGCCACAGCGGTCCTGAGAAGGAAGAATAAAGTGGGCGGGTGGGGGTGGATCTCCCTTCCCAACTTCCAGCTCTACTACGAAGCCACAGTAACCTAGACAGTTCGGCACTGCCACAAGAGGGAGCCACAGACCAGTGCAACAGAATAGAGACTCCACACATTAACCCCAACACATGTGGTCAATTCAGACATGATAAAGGAGCCATGGACATACCATGGGGAAGGGACCGTCTCTTCGACAGATGGTGCCGGCAGAAACAGGACAGCTACGTGTAAGAGAATGAACCTGGATCACGGTCTAACCCCACACACAAGAGCAAGTCCGAAATGGATCAAAGACCTGAATGTCACTCATGAAACCATAAACCTCTTAGAGAAAAACATGGGCAAAAATCTCTTGGACATGAACACGGGCGACTTCTGCATGAACATACCTCCCCGGGCAAGGGCAAGGGAAACAGACGCAAAAATGAACAAGGGGGACAAAACCAAGCTGAAAAGCCTCTGTACAGCAAAAGACACCATCGATAGAACAAAGAGTTATCCTGGACTATGGGAGAGTATATTCATAAATGACAGATCCGATCAAGGGGTGACATCCAATACACATAAAGAGTTCACGCACCTCAACAGACAGAAAGCAAATACTCCAATCAAAAAATGGGCAGAGGAGCTGAACAGACTCTTCCGCAAGCAAGGAATTCAAGTGGCCAACAGGCACATGAAAAGATGCTCCACCTGGCTAATCATCAGAGAAATCCAAATTAAAACCACCATGAGATATCACCTCACACAAGTCAGGATGGCCACCATCCAGAAGACACACAACAGATGTGGGCAAGGTTGTGGGAGAGGGGAACCCTCCTACACTGCTGGTGGGAACCTAAGTCAGTTCGTCCGTTGGGGAAAGCTGTGTGGAGGTTCCTCAAGGAGCTCAGAATAGAAATACCATTTCACCCAGGAATTCCACTTCTAGGAATTTACCCTAGGAATGCGGCAGCCCGGTTGGCAGAGGACAGATGCACCCCTATGTTAATCGCAGCACTATTTACAATAGACAAGAAATGGAAATGTCCATCAGTAGAGGCATGCATAAAGAAGAGGTGGTACATATACACAATGGAATATTACTCAGCCGTAAGACAAAAACAGATCCTACCGTTTGCCACAACATGGATGTAGCTAGAGGGTAGTATGCTCAGTGAAATAAGCCAGGCGGAGAAAGACAAGCACCAAATGATTTGACTCATATGTGGAGTAAAAGAACAAAGAAAAACGGAAGGATCAAAACAGCAGCAGAATCACAGAACCCAAGAATGGAGTAACAGTTACCAAAGAGAAAGGGACTGGGGTGGATGCGTTGCCAAGGGAGGGAGAAGGGTGGGGAAAAGATAGGGGGCCTTATGATTCGCATTTATAATGTGGGGGGGGGGGGCGTGGCACAGGGAGGGCTGTGCAACACAGAGAAGACACGTAGTGATTCTACAGCATCTTACTTACTACGCTGCTGTACAGTGACTGTCATCGGTTTGTGGGGGGGGGGGTGCTTGGTGAAGGGGGGAGTCTAGTAAACATAATGTTCTTCATGTAACTGTAGATTATTGATAACAAAATGAATAAAAATAAAATCTAATAAAAGTGAGAAAGTAAAAATGGTTTCCCAGTTTACTGTGTTGTGTTCTTTATATACCAGACACAGGACCCCAAAATGAGACCAAAGAGAAAGTCTGGGCTGGTAGGCCCTGTCCGAATGTGAGATGTTCCTATGCTGAAACCTGGTGGTACCTTGCCTACGCTTTCTGGGAAGCAAAGAAAGAATCTGCCTGCTAGCTAGAGTAAGGGAAGTCATGCGGTCGGACCCCTCCTCCGAATCTGTCCCCTGCCTGGCTGGCCATGGCGGAGAACGCATGCCTGGCTCGAGGCCTCCCAGAGAAGATGGGAAGGCCCGGAGCGAGGGCGGTCCACGTGCCCCGGCCGACCTGGCCTCCGGAACCGCAGGGGAAGAGGGAGGGGTGCACGGCATTGGCCATCGCACCCCGGATGCTGAGCGCAGGCAGAGCCGGCACACGGGCAGGGTGAGCCATGACAGACGCCGGCACTGCGGCCCTGAACGGTCTGCACGGCGGTCTCGCTGGCCCAAACACCTGCACGGCACTCAGCGGGCAGTCCCGGGGGCAAGGGATTCTACTGGGTTTGGCGTTGCGGCCACGCCCTGTGACCTTTGGGCAGGGGCTCCTGTGGGAGGGGCTGGTGTGCTCACGGCGGTGGGGGCCCCGTGATGCGTTCCCCCTGGGTGACATCACGGTTGCCCGGGCTCCTATGTGATGCGTCCCCTGGCTGACCAATCAGAGGTCACCCTAGCTGGGCAGCTCAGTGCGAGCTTGGCCTGAGAAGGAGTTAGAAGCTCTCCCTAGCTTCATACGCTATTCTCCTGCCTGCCTCAAACGAAGGACTAACTGACACGACGCCACCCTCGTGGGCTGCCGTCGTCAGGTCCCCACTGGCCCGACACAGGGCCGTGGAGATCATCACAACCGCCCGCCTCGGGCTGGACTGTGACGTGGAGGACGAACCTATGGAGGTAACATCAAGCTCCCGGGCCATCATCTTCTGGTCCACACCGGCCCCATGCCGGGCCGAGGGCATCATCACAACATCCGGCCTGGGGCCGAAAAGTGATGCGGACGAAGAACCTATGGACACAACACCACCCGACTGGGCCATCGTCCTCCGGTCCGCACCGGCCCCACACCAGGCCGTGGGCATCATCACAACCGCCGGCCTGGGGCCGGACCCTGACCCGGAGGACGAACCTATGGACACAACACCACCCGACCGGGCCATCGTCTTCCGGTCTGCACCGGCCCCACACCAGGCCGTGGGTATCATCACAACAGCCGGCCTAGGGCCGGACAGTGATGCGGAGGAAGAACCTATGGACACAACACCACCCGACTGTGCCATCGTCTTCCGGTCCACACCGGCCCCACACCAGGCCGTGGGCGTCATCACAACAGCCGGCCTAGGGCCGGACAGTGATGCGGAGGAAGAACCTATGGACACAACACCACCCGACTGTGCCATCGTCTTCCGGTCCACACCGGCCCCACACCAGGCCGTGGGCGTCATCACAACAGCCGGCCTAGGGCCGGACAGTGATGCGGAGGAAGAACCTATGGACACAACACCACCCGACTGTGCCATCGTCTTCCGGTCCGCACCGGCCCCACGCCAGGCCGTGGGCGTCATCACAGCCGCCGGCCTCCTGGCCCCCTCCCATAACATCCTCACGGGCCCCACCCGATGCCGCACGTGGCACCGCTGCCGGAGTCAGCCCTACCCCCGACGATGGTGAAGGGCTGGGCACACCACCCTCCTCAAGGCCGTCTAGAGCCCCCATCCCCATGCCCCAGACAAGGCCGATGTTCATATCCTCCTATCCATTAAACTCTTCCCCAAATTGTGTGTGTGTATGTGTGTGTGTGTATTGTATATTCCCACTAAATCCTGTTCTTGCTAATATGTCTCTGCTCTGTTTACTCTTTCACTCAGCTGCAGAGGAAGGACTCACAGACACGAGGGATAATGTTTTGTGCCACACCAAAAGATGCAACATGTCCCATGCCCCAGTGACTGGGATGTGGAGGTAGCCGCGTTTTATGACTGTGCACGCTCGACGCGAGGTCTGCGTGCTGAGCGTTTAAGGGATGACAACCCAGGGGGAGGCAAGTCCAGAGGAGGGAGATGGGGTTGGCTTACGGGGCCCCTTCCCTCTTCTCCGCTACTGCTCTGGTAGCAAATTCCTGCTGTGACACACAGAACCTCTCTGTTCATTTTGGTTTTGAAACATGTTTAGTTCTGTGTGTGTGTGTGTGTGTGTGTGTGTGTGTGTGTGTGTGTGCGCGCGCGCGCCTGTGTGAGTGTGTACCACTGCCCGTATCGGTCGAAAAAGTAATAAAGGGACACGCGACAGAGCGAACAGGTTGCAAACAGTGACCAGAAAGGGTAAAGTTTTCCACTAGCTTCTGGGGATTTCCTTGCCATGTGTTTCTATACAATTTTAGGAAGATTTTGCTGGAAATGTCGCTGGGACCACTCTGAACCGTCACGGTAGTTAAGATAATAAGCCAGGACAGGAGAGCAGCAAAGAGCACCCACAGTGTGTCTCCTATGTATCAGGCCAAGCGCTACAGGCTTTACTTCTACCACCTCACTTCATCTCTCACCATGACTGACGTGGGATGACCTTATGCACCACCTTCATACATGAGCAAAAAGTTACCTCAGAATCACTTCCCTTCACAGAAAATCAATAAATGCAAGGACATAAACATTCCTAGAATTCCAGCCACCACCACCCAAATCTTTACGCTCAGCATCCTTTCAAATCCAACAGAAACATAGCTCTAAATGCTATACGATTCCATTTCAGGTAGACCTCACTCCCATCTAAATGCCGAAATGCACTGAAACTCCACCTACACCTTGACAGCAGAGGGGAGCAGTTTCCCCAGGAGCTAGCTGGCCTGCCACCTCACAGTGAGCCCACGGGCCACTAGCCCACACCAGCCCTGCGTGTCCCCAAAAGGTGGCTCCCTTAAGCTGTGACTACACATGCTCTCTTGGAGATGGGCAGCCAAGCAGGGCCACCGAGGTGACATCGGTGTGCAGGCACACAGACCAACTACTGGGCATGCACCTGCCTCAGCGCCAGCAGGCCAGCCGGGGTGCCCCGTGTGGGGCCTCGGATCTGCCCCGCAGCTCACGCAGCCACCCCAGCAGGGCCAGCCCCAGGGCAGAGCACCCGGAGGGTCCCCGCCCGCACCGGTTAGAGAGTCCAGGTGGCCACCTACCCCCAGCGGACTCGTGCCACCTACCCAGATGTTCCAACCCATGGCCACTCCTCTCAAGACCCAAAGACACAGCTAACTCACAGAAACAAACACAAGGAATCAAGAATGAGAAGGAGACAGAGGAATCACTGTGCACCTAGTGACAGTATGTTGATAAAAATGGGCAAAATAAGTAAATAGGTAGATACATTAGGTAGATGGATAGATTAGATGAGACTGATAGGTTCATGGAGATGATAGATGAGATAGATACAAAGATAGAATGATACATTAGATAGATGATATAGATACACATAGAGAGATTAGACAGACACATTAGATAGCTGATAGACTAGGTGGACAGATTAGACAGACACCTACAGACACATATAGATAGACGATAGGTAGACAGATTGATAAGATGACGGACTAGATAGATGATAGATACATTAGACAGATTAGATAGATGATATAGATTCACACAGATTAGCTAGACACATTGATATAGATACATATAGATGATAGATAATAGACGGATAGGTGATAGATTAGGTAGTTTGGACAGATAGACACATAGATGAAAGTAGATGATAGTAGATAGATTAGGTAGGTAGATATAGATAGATAGATAGATAGATAGACAGATAGATAGATAGATAGATAGATAGATAGATAGATAGATAGATAGATAGATAGATAGATAGATGGATGGATGGATGGACAGTCAGATAGATAGATAGATAGATGGATGGACAGACAGACAGGAAAGCATAATACTAAACAATGCTATAGCTCATAACCAGGAGAGCAACGATGAAAGCACAGACAAGAACTACAAACAAAAAGAAGAAAGAAATCAAGTTTAGGAAGTGCACTAAGGACACAGCTATCAATTATCACACTAAAGGGAAAGACTTTAAATGCTCCAATCGAAAGACACAGGGTTGAATGAATGCATGAAAACTCAAGACCACCTATGTGCTCCCTTACAGGAGGCTCACTTGAGATCCAAGCGCACAGACAAACTACAAGTTGAAGGGGTGGGAAAACGTCCCCTACAGAAGTGAAACCAAGAAAGAAAAAGAACAAAACTTTAAAGATGGCTTGGTAGGATTAAAGATGGCAGGCAGCATGAGAGGGGAGGCGGAAACCTCCTCCGAAAACCACATACATACATACATACATACAGTATGGGAATATGACAACTACACCAGATCCTGGAAGAGAAGCGGGAAAGAAGGCTGCCGTGGCAGGCCGTCACCTCAAGGTGGAGGGTGATGTACCAAGGCCGTGATCCAGAGGGACCCCGCCAGCACTTCTTCCTGCACCCGAGCTCAGCGGAGGGAGGAAGAGAAACGGAGCCGGGGAGGCGGGTGGAGGCTCAGGACCGCTGAACACCCAGCCCTGCAGATCTGCTCTGGGAGCACGAACCTACCTTACAGGATGCTCTGGAGGATGATCGGTGGGGTCGGAAAGCGAAGACGGGTGGAATACTTGGAGAGACTTGACATTCCTGCCACTTGCGGAACACAGGGAGATCCACATCCGGCCGCTGTGGGGCAAAAGAAAGGCGGGCAGTCTGAGAGGCTTCGTCACAGCGAGAGAGCTGCGAAACGGGCAAGGGTTGCACAGAGCTTGCCACTCAGAAGGAAGCACAGGTGCGCAAAACTGTCCCGGTGCACTCTGCCCCGTAGGTGGGGGAACTTTTAGGAGCTCCGGGCGCTCCAGACCCCTGGCTGGCTATGCAGCTCCAAGGCCTCCCCACCATGATGTGACTGATACACAACACGGCCTGCTGCACCTTCCTCCCCAACAGCACCGGCTCGCAAAGAGGCTGCCCCCTCCATCGCACCAGGCCAGCGACAGGACGGCCCCACCTATGGCAGCTACAGGTGCAAAGCACAGAGGCTTCTCCCTGCGTGCTCCGCAAACTGGCCCCGGCAGTGGAGACAGGCACTGCGGCCGGGAAGCAGGAGAGGCCTCTTTCCTCCTGCGGGCACCGGCACCGCTCCCGTGACCCCTGCCTGCCATCACCCCAAGGACTGAGCAGCTCCAGAGACAAAAGCTTCTGGGCGCTAGAGGGTGCCACCTACAAATAGGAAACGTCAAAGTCAAAGGAACCTGCTAACTGGACTCGAGCAATCTTCGTGAAAGGGATCTCAACATAAAAATCAGAAACATGCTCAAGGAGCTACAGCAAAAAATTGCCCCTGTCTCATGAGCATAATTACCTGTCCCTCCCTCTCCCTCTCTCCCTCCCTCCCTCCCTCTCTATCTCTCTCTCTCTCTATCTATCTCTCTATCTCTCTCTCTCTATCTATCTCTCTCTCTCTGTCTCTATCTCTTCACGAGGAGCACTTTTGAGGCCTTGTTCTGAGAGGGACGCTGGGACAGCCCAGAGCTCTCAGGTCCACCCCGGCCGGTGTCAGGGCCGTCCCACAAGGGGTCTGACCGAACTGCAATGGGGGGACGCCGCACGTGTAACTCCACAGGAGATAACAGTGCCGCACGCTAAGCCTTCCCATGAATGGCTAGAGGCTAGGTGACTCCACCGATATCAGGTGATGGCTACATCCCAGGCCTCATTTCCGTGGCAACCTTTTCTCCCTATGAAACCTGAAAGCAGCACATGGAAAGATACTATCAGTCTCCACCATCTCACTTCTCAGTTTAGGCTCGATGTTCCTGTATCACATCTTCTCTTCGTTTCAGTTTTCTCGGCGGGTTGGTGTCCTGAAAAACAAAAAAAAAATTGAATCAGGAATGGAATGAAATGGCAGGGGGTATAAGATTCTATTTAAAACACCATCAGCAGAACAAAGACATCTTACCGTATGGGAGGATGATATTCATAGATGACACATCCGATGAGGGGTTGACATCTAAAATACGTATTAAGTGTTCATGCACTTCCACACACAAAAAGCAAATAATCCCAATCACAAAATGGGCAGAGGAGCTGAACAGACACTTCTCCAAACAAGAAATTCAGGTGGCCAACAGGCACATGAAAAGATGCTCCACATCGCTTATCATCACAGAAACGCAAACTAATACCACCATGAGATATCACCTCACACAAGTCAGGATGGCCACCACCCAGAAGACACACAACAGATGATGGCAAGGTTGTGGAGAGAGGGGAACCCTCCTACACTGCTGGTGGTGGGAGTGTAAATTGGTTCATCCGTTGAGGAAAAGCAGTGTGGAGGTTCCTCAAAAACCAAAAAATAGAAATACCATTTGACCCAGAAATCCCAATTCCAGTTATTTACGCCACAAGAATGCATCAGCCCGGTTAGCAAAAGGCAGATGCACCCCTAGGTTAATCGCAGCAGTATTTGCGATAGACAAGAAATGGAAATTTTCGTCAGTAGAGGAATGCATAAAGAACAGGTGATACATAATCAAAAAGAAGGACAAGAACAACATGATCATCTGCACAGACGCTGAAAAAGCATCTGACAAAACTCAACATCCACTCACGGTAAAAACTCTCAACAAAATGGGTCAGGAGGGCAAGTACCTCAACATAAGAAAGGCCACATATGTTAAAACCACAGCCAACATCACACTGAACAGTGAGAAGCTGAAAGCTGTTCCTCTGAGATGGGGAACAAGACAGGGATGCCCACTCTGACTGCGGTTCTTCAACATAGTACTGGAGGTCCTAGCCATGGCAAGTAGACTAAACAAACAAATACAAGGAATCCAGACTGGTAAAGAAGAAGTCGAACTCTCACTGTTTGCAGATGACATGATATTGGACTTAAAAAGAACCCGAAAGACTTCACTCCGAAACGGCTGCAACAGATATCGGAAAAGAGCAGAGGCGCAGGACACAAACTGAATGCACAGAAATCTGTGGCTTTCCCATACACTAACGGTGACCAGGAAAACCATTCGATCCACAATGGCATCAAAATGAAGAAAATACCTAGTCACAAACCAAACCAAGGAAGTGAAAGACCGAAACCCTGAAACCTATAAGACACTCACCACGTGAATTAAAGAGGACACTGACAAATGGAAACTCACCCCATGCCCTTGGCTAGGGACAATGCATATCATCAAAATGGCCATCCTGCCCAAAGCAATACGCAGATTTGATGCGATCCCTATCGAATCACCAACCGCATTCTTCAACCAACTGGAACAAGTAGTCCAAAAGTTCACCTGGAGACCCCAAAGACCCCAAATGAAGAGCCACAGCGGTCCTGAGAAGGAAGAATAAAGTGGGCGGGTGGGGGTGGATCTCCCTTCCCAACTTCCAGCTCTACTACGAAGCCACAGTAACCTAGACAGTTCGGCACTGCCACAAGAGGGAGCCACAGACCAGTGCAACAGAATAGAGACTCCACACATTAACCCCAACACATGTGGTCAATTCAGACATGATAAAGGAGCCATGGACATACCATGGGGAAGGGACCGTCTCTTCGACAGATGGTGCCGGCAGAAACAGGACAGCTACGTGTAAGAGAATGAACCTGGATCACGGTCTAACCCCACACACAAGAGCAAGTCCGAAATGGATCAAAGACCTGAATGTCACTCATGAAACCATAAACCTCTTAGAGAAAAACATGGGCAAAAATCTCTTGGACATGAACACGGGCGACTTCTGCATGAACATACCTCCCCGGGCAAGGGCAAGGGAAACAGACGCAAAAATGAACAAGGGGGACAAAACCAAGCTGAAAAGCCTCTGTACAGCAAAAGACACCATCGATAGAACAAAGAGTTATCCTGGACTATGGGAGAGTATATTCATAAATGACAGATCCGATCAAGGGGTGACATCCAATACACATAAAGAGTTCACGCACCTCAACAGACAGAAAGCAAATACTCCAATCAAAAAATGGGCAGAGGAGCTGAACAGACTCTTCCGCAAGCAAGGAATTCAAGTGGCCAACAGGCACATGAAAAGATGCTCCACCTGGCTAATCATCAGAGAAATCCAAATTAAAACCACCATGAGATATCACCTCACACAAGTCAGGATGGCCACCATCCAGAAGACACACAACAGATGTGGGCAAGGTTGTGGGAGAGGGGAACCCTCCTACACTGCTGGTGGGAACCTAAGTCAGTTCGTCCGTTGGGGAAAGCTGTGTGGAGGTTCCTCAAGGAGCTCAGAATAGAAATACCATTTCACCCAGGAATTCCACTTCTAGGAATTTACCCTAGGAATGCGGCAGCCCGGTTGGCAGAGGACAGATGCACCCCTATGTTAATCGCAGCACTATTTACAATAGACAAGAAATGGAAATGTCCATCAGTAGAGGCATGCATAAAGAAGAGGTGGTACATATACACAATGGAATATTACTCAGCCGTAAGACAAAAACAGATCCTACCGTTTGCCACAACATGGATGTAGCTAGAGGGTAGTATGCTCAGTGAAATAAGCCAGGCGGAGAAAGACAAGCACCAAATGATTTGACTCATATGTGGAGTAAAAGAACAAAGAAAAACGGAAGGATCAAAACAGCAGCAGAATCACAGAACCCAAGAATGGAGTAACAGTTACCAAAGAGAAAGGGACTGGGGTGGATGCGTTGCCAAGGGAGGGAGAAGGGTGGGGAAAAGATAGGGGGCCTTATGATTCGCATTTATAATGTGGGGGGGGGGGGCGTGGCACAGGGAGAGCTGTGCAACACAGAGAAGACACGTAGTGATTCTACAGCATCTTACTTACTACGCTGCTGTACAGTGACTGTCATCGGTTTGTGGGGGGGGGGGTGCTTGGTGAAGGGGGGAGTCTAGTAAACATAATGTTCTTCATGTAACTGTAGATTATTGATAACAAAATGAATAAAAATAAAATCTAATAAAAGTGAGAAAGTAAAAATGGTTTCCCAGTTTACTGTGTTGTGTTCTTTATATACCAGACACAGGACCCCAAAATGAGACCAAAGAGAAAGTCTGGGCTGGTAGGCCCTGTCCGAATGTGAGATGTTCCTATGCTGAAACCTGGTGGTACCTTGCCTACGCTTTCTGGGAAGCAAAGAAAGAATCTGCCTGCTAGCTAGAGTAAGGGAAGTCATGCGGTCGGACCCCTCCTCCGAATCTGTCCCCTGCCTGGCTGGCCATGGCGGAGAACGCATGCCTGGCTCGAGGCCTCCCAGAGAAGATGGGAAGGCCCGGAGCGAGGGCGGTCCACGTGCCCCGGCCGACCTGGCCTCCGGAACCGCAGGGGAAGAGGGAGGGGTGCACGGCATTGGCCATCGCACCCCGGATGCTGAGCGCAGGCAGAGCCGGCACACGGGCAGGGTGAGCCATGACAGACGCCGGCACTGCGGCCCTGAACGGTCTGCACGGCGGTCTCGCTGGCCCAAACACCTGCACGGCACTCAGCGGGCAGTCCCGGGGGCAAGGGATTCTACTGGGTTTGGCGTTGCGGCCACGCCCTGTGACCTTTGGGCAGGGGCTCCTGTGGGAGGGGCTGGTGTGCTCACGGCGGTGGGGGCCCCGTGATGCGTTCCCCCTGGGTGACATCACGGTTGCCCGGGCTCCTATGTGATGCGTCCCCTGGCTGACCAATCAGAGGTCACCCTAGCTGGGCAGCTCAGTGCGAGCTTGGCCTGAGAAGGAGTTAGAAGCTCTCCCTAGCTTCATACGCTATTCTCCTGCCTGCCTCAAACGAAGGACTAACTGACACGACGCCACCCTCGTGGGCTGCCGTCGTCAGGTCCCCACTGGCCCGACACAGGGCCGTGGAGATCATCACAACCGCCCGCCTCGGGCTGGACTGTGACGTGGAGGACGAACCTATGGAGGTAACATCAAGCTCCCGGGCCATCATCTTCTGGTCCACACCGGCCCCATGCCGGGCCGAGGGCATCATCACAACATCCGGCCTGGGGCCGAAAAGTGATGCGGACGAAGAACCTATGGACACAACACCACCCGACTGGGCCA
The DNA here is from genome assembly GCF_040802235.1 of Manis javanica. Taxonomy (NCBI): domain Eukaryota; kingdom Metazoa; phylum Chordata; class Mammalia; order Pholidota; family Manidae; genus Manis; species Manis javanica. The sequence continues at coordinate 152,118,026 of NC_133158.1, forward strand.
TCGTCCTCCGGTCCGCACCGGCCCCACACCAGGCCGTGGGCATCATCACAACCGCCGGCCTGGGGCCGGACCCTGACCCGGAGGACGAACCTATGGACACAACACCACCCGACCGGGCCATCGTCTTCCGGTCTGCACCGGCCCCACACCAGGCCGTGGGTATCATCACAACAGCCGGCCTAGGGCCGGACAGTGATGCGGAGGAAGAACCTATGGACACAACACCACCCGACTGTGCCATCGTCTTCCGGTCCACACCGGCCCCACACCAGGCCGTGGGCGTCATCACAACAGCCGGCCTAGGGCCGGACAGTGATGCGGAGGAAGAACCTATGGACACAACACCACCCGACTGTGCCATCGTCTTCCGGTCCACACCGGCCCCACACCAGGCCGTGGGCGTCATCACAACAGCCGGCCTAGGGCCGGACAGTGATGCGGAGGAAGAACCTATGGACACAACACCACCCGACTGTGCCATCGTCTTCCGGTCCGCACCGGCCCCACGCCAGGCCGTGGGCGTCATCACAGCCGCCGGCCTCCTGGCCCCCTCCCATAACATCCTCACGGGCCCCACCCGATGCCGCACGTGGCACCGCTGCCGGAGTCAGCCCTACCCCCGACGATGGTGAAGGGCTGGGCACACCACCCTCCTCAAGGCCGTCTAGAGCCCCCATCCCCATGCCCCAGACAAGGCCGATGTTCATATCCTCCTATCCATTAAACTCTTCCCCAAATTGTGTGTGTGTATGTGTGTGTGTGTATTGTATATTCCCACTAAATCCTGTTCTTGCTAATATGTCTCTGCTCTGTTTACTCTTTCACTCAGCTGCAGAGGAAGGACTCACAGACACGAGGGATAATGTTTTGTGCCACACCAAAAGATGCAACATGTCCCATGCCCCAGTGACTGGGATGTGGAGGTAGCCGCGTTTTATGACTGTGCACGCTCGACGCGAGGTCTGCGTGCTGAGCGTTTAAGGGATGACAACCCAGGGGGAGGCAAGTCCAGAGGAGGGAGATGGGGTTGGCTTACGGGGCCCCTTCCCTCTTCTCCGCTACTGCTCTGGTAGCAAATTCCTGCTGTGACACACAGAACCTCTCTGTTCATTTTGGTTTTGAAACATGTTTAGTTCTGTGTGTGTGTGTGTGTGTGTGTGTGTGTGTGTGTGTGTGTGTGCGCGCGCGCGCCTGTGTGAGTGTGTACCACTGCCCGTATCGGTCGAAAAAGTAATAAAGGGACACGCGACAGAGCGAACAGGTTGCAAACAGTGACCAGAAAGGGTAAAGTTTTCCACTAGCTTCTGGGGATTTCCTTGCCATGTGTTTCTATACAATTTTAGGAAGATTTTGCTGGAAATGTCGCTGGGACCACTCTGAACCGTCACGGTAGTTAAGATAATAAGCCAGGACAGGAGAGCAGCAAAGAGCACCCACAGTGTGTCTCCTATGTATCAGGCCAAGCGCTACAGGCTTTACTTCTACCACCTCACTTCATCTCTCACCATGACTGACGTGGGATGACCTTATGCACCACCTTCATACATGAGCAAAAAGTTACCTCAGAATCACTTCCCTTCACAGAAAATCAATAAATGCAAGGACATAAACATTCCTAGAATTCCAGCCACCACCACCCAAATCTTTACGCTCAGCATCCTTTCAAATCCAACAGAAACATAGCTCTAAATGCTATACGATTCCATTTCAGGTAGACCTCACTCCCATCTAAATGCCGAAATGCACTGAAACTCCACCTACACCTTGACAGCAGAGGGGAGCAGTTTCCCCAGGAGCTAGCTGGCCTGCCACCTCACAGTGAGCCCACGGGCCACTAGCCCACACCAGCCCTGCGTGTCCCCAAAAGGTGGCTCCCTTAAGCTGTGACTACACATGCTCTCTTGGAGATGGGCAGCCAAGCAGGGCCACCGAGGTGACATCGGTGTGCAGGCACACAGACCAACTACTGGGCATGCACCTGCCTCAGCGCCAGCAGGCCAGCCGGGGTGCCCCGTGTGGGGCCTCGGATCTGCCCCGCAGCTCACGCAGCCACCCCAGCAGGGCCAGCCCCAGGGCAGAGCACCCGGAGGGTCCCCGCCCGCACCGGTTAGAGAGTCCAGGTGGCCACCTACCCCCAGCGGACTCGTGCCACCTACCCAGATGTTCCAACCCATGGCCACTCCTCTCAAGACCCAAAGACACAGCTAACTCACAGAAACAAACACAAGGAATCAAGAATGAGAAGGAGACAGAGGAATCACTGTGCACCTAGTGACAGTATGTTGATAAAAATGGGCAAAATAAGTAAATAGGTAGATACATTAGGTAGATGGATAGATTAGATGACACTGATAGGTTCATGGAGATGATAGATGAGATAGATACAAAGATAGAATGATACATTAGATAGATGATATAGATACACATAGAGAGATTAGACAGACACATTAGATAGCTGATAGACTAGGTGGACAGATTAGACAGACACCTACAGACACATATAGATAGACGATAGGTAGACAGATTGATAAGATGACGGACTAGATAGATGATAGATACATTAGACAGATTAGATAGATGATATAGATTCACACAGATTAGCTAGACACATTGATATAGATACATATAGATGATAGATAATAGACGGATAGGTGATAGATTAGGTAGTTTGGACAGATAGACACATAGATGAAAGTAGATGATAGTAGATAGATTAGGTAGGTAGATATAGATAGATAGATAGATAGATAGACAGATAGATAGATAGATAGATAGATAGATAGATAGATAGATAGATAGATAGATAGATAGATAGATAGATGGATGGATGGATGGACAGTCAGATAGATAGATAGATAGATGGATGGACAGACAGACAGGAAAGCATAATACTAAACAATGCTATAGCTCATAACCAGGAGAGCAACGATGAAAGCACAGACAAGAACTACAAACAAAAAGAAGAAAGAAATCAAGTTTAGGAAGTGCACTAAGGACACAGCTATCAATTATCACACTAAAGGGAAAGACTTTAAATGCTCCAATCGAAAGACACAGGGTTGAATGAATGCATGAAAACTCAAGACCACCTATGTGCTCCCTTACAGGAGGCTCACTTGAGATCCAAGCGCACAGACAAACTACAAGTTGAAGGGGTGGGAAAACGTCCCCTACAGAAGTGAAACCAAGAAAGAAAAAGAACAAAACTTTAAAGATGGCTTGGTAGGATTAAAGATGGCAGGCAGCATGAGAGGGGAGGCGGAAACCTCCTCCGAAAACCACATACATACATACATACATACAGTATGGGAATATGACAACTACACCAGATCCTGGAAGAGAAGCGGGAAAGAAGGCTGCCGTGGCAGGCCGTCACCTCAAGGTGGAGGGTGATGTACCAAGGCCGTGATCCAGAGGGACCCCGCCAGCACTTCTTCCTGCACCCGAGCTCAGCGGAGGGAGGAAGAGAAACGGGGCAGCCGAGGCGCGTGGAGGCTCAGGACCACTGAACACCCAGCCCTGCAGATCTGCTCTGGGAGCACGAACCTACCTTACAGGATGCTCTGGAGGATGATCGGTGGGGTCGGAAAGCGAAGACGGGTGGAATACTTGGAGAGACTTGACATTCCTGCCACTTGCGGAACACAGGGAGATCCACATCCGGCCGCTGTGGGGCAAAAGAAAGGCGGGCAGTCTGAGAGGCTTCGTCACAGCGAGAGAGCTGCGAAACGGGCAAGGGTTGCACAGAGCTTGCCACTCAGAAGGAAGCACAGGTGCGCAAACTGTTCCGGTGCACTCTGCCCCGTAGGTGGGGGAACTTTTAGGAGCTCCGGGCGCTCCAGACCCCTGGCTGGCTATGCAGCTCCAAGGCCTCCCCACCATGATGTGACTGATACACAACACGGCCTGCTGCACCTTCCTCCCCAACAGCACCGGCTCGCAAAGAGGCTGCCCCCTCCATCGCACCAGGCCAGCGACAGGACGGCCCCACCTATGGCAGCTACAGGTGCAAAGCACAGAGGCTTCTCCCTGCGTGCTCCGCAAACTGGCCCCGGCAGTGGAGACAGGCACTGCGGCCGGGAAGCAGGAGAGGCCTCTTTCCTCCTGCGGGCACCGGCACCGCTCCCGTGACCCCTGCCTGCCATCACCCCAAGGACTGAGCAGCTCCAGAGACAAAAGCTTCTGGGCGCTAGAGGGTGCCACCTACAAATAGGAAACGTCAAAGTCAAAGGAACCTGCTAACTGGACTCGAGCAATCTTCGTGAAAGGGATCTCAACATAAAAATCAGAAACATGCTCAAGGAGCTACAGCAAAAAATTGCCCCTGTCTCATGAGCATAATTACCTGTCCCTCCCTCTCCCTCTCTCCCTCCCTCCCTCCCTCTCTATCTCTCTCTCTCTCTATCTATCTCTCTATCTCTCTCTCTCTATCTATCTCTCTCTCTCTGTCTCTATCTCTTCACGAGGAGCACTTTTGAGGCCTTGTTCTGAGAGGGACGCTGGGACAGCCCAGAGCTCTCAGGTCCACCCCGGCCGGTGTCAGGGCCGTCCCACAAGGGGTCTGACCGAACTGCAATGGGGGGACGCCGCACGTGTAACTCCACAGGAGATAACAGTGCCGCACGCTAAGCCTTCCCATGAATGGCTAGAGGCTAGGTGACTCCACCGATATCAGGTGATGGCTACATCCCAGGCCTCATTTCCGTGGCAACCTTTTCTCCCTATGAAACCTGAAAGCAGCACATGGAAAGATACTATCAGTCTCCACCATCTCACTTCTCAGTTTAGGCTCGATGTTCCTGTATCACATCTTCTCTTCGTTTCAGTTTTCTCGGCGGGTTGGTGTCCTGAAAAACAAAAAAAAAATTGAATCAGGAATGGAATGAAATGGCAGGGGGTATAAGATTCTATTTAAAACACCATCAGCAGAACAAAGACATCTTACCGTATGGGAGGATGATATTCATAGATGACACATCCGATGAGGGGTTGACATCTAAAATACGTATTAAGTGTTCATGCACTTCCACACACAAAAAGCAAATAATCCCAATCACAAAATGGGCAGAGGAGCTGAACAGACACTTCTCCAAACAAGAAATTCAGGTGGCCAACAGGCACATGAAAAGATGCTCCACATCGCTTATCATCACAGAAACGCAAACTAATACCACCATGAGATATCACCTCACACAAGTCAGGATGGCCACCACCCAGAAGACACACAACAGATGATGGCAAGGTTGTGGAGAGAGGGGAACCCTCCTACACTGCTGGTGGTGGGAGTGTAAATTGGTTCATCCGTTGAGGAAAAGCAGTGTGGAGGTTCCTCAAAAACCAAAAAATAGAAATACCATTTGACCCAGAAATCCCAATTCCAGTTATTTACGCCACAAGAATGCATCAGCCCGGTTAGCAAAAGGCAGATGCACCCCTAGGTTAATCGCAGCAGTATTTGCGATAGACAAGAAATGGAAATTTTCGTCAGTAGAGGAATGCATAAAGAACAGGTGATACATAATCAAAAAGAAGGACAAGAACAACATGATCATCTGCACAGACGCTGAAAAAGCATCTGACAAAACTCAACATCCACTCACGGTAAAAACTCTCAACAAAATGGGTCAGGAGGGCAAGTACCTCAACATAAGAAAGGCCACATATGTTAAAACCACAGCCAACATCACACTGAACAGTGAGAAGCTGAAAGCTGTTCCTCTGAGATGGGGAACAAGACAGGGATGCCCACTCTGACTGCGGTTCTTCAACATAGTACTGGAGGTCCTAGCCATGGCAAGTAGACTAAACAAACAAATACAAGGAATCCAGACTGGTAAAGAAGAAGTCGAACTCTCACTGTTTGCAGATGACATGATATTGGACTTAAAAAGAACCCGAAAGACTTCACTCCGAAACGGCTGCAACAGATATAGAAAAAGAGCAGAGGCGCAGGACACAAACTGAATGAACAGAAATCTGTGGTTTTCCCATACACTAACGGTGACCAGGAAAACCATACGATCCAAAATGGCATCAAAATGAAGAAAATACCTAGTCACAAACCAAACCAAGGGAAGTGAAAGACCGAAACCCCTGAAACCTATAAGACACTCACCACGTGAATTAAAGAGGACACTGACAAATGGAAACTCACCCCATGCCCTTGGCTAGGGACAATGCATATCATCAAATATGGCCATCCTGCCCAAAGCAATACGCAGATTTGATGCGATCCCTATCGAATCACCAACCGCATTCTTCAACCAACTGGAACAAGTAGTCCAAAAGTTCACCTGGAGACCCCAAAGACCCCAAATGAAGAGCCACAGCGGTCCTGAGAAGGAAGAATAAAGTGGGCGGTGTGGGGGTGGATTCTCCCTTCCCAACTTCCAGCTCTACTACGAAGCCACAGTAACCTAGACAGTTCGGCACTGGCCACAAGAGGGAGCCACAGACCAGTGCAACAGAATAGAGACTCCACACATTAACCCCAACACATGTGGTCAATTCAGACATGATAAAGGAGCCATGGACATACCATGGGGAAGGGACCGTCTCTTCGACAGATGGTGCCGGCAGAAACAGGACAGCTACGTGTAAGAGAATGAACCTGGATCACGGTCTAACCCCACACACAAGAGCAAGTCCGAAATGGATCAAAGACCTGAATGTCACTCATGAAACCATAAACCTCTTAGAGAAAAACATGGGCAAAAATCTCTTGGACATGAACACGGGCGACTTCTGCATGAACATACCTCCCCGGGCAAGGGGAAGAGGAAAAGACACAAAAAAAAACAAGGGGGGACAAAACCAAGCTGAAAAGCCTCTGTACAGCAAAAGACACCATCGATAGAACAAAGAGTTATCCTGGGACTATGGGAGAGTATATTCATAAATGACAGATCCGATCAAGGGGTGACATCCAATACACATAAAGAGTTCACGCACCTCAACAGACAGAAAGCAAATACTCCAATCAAAAAATGGGCAGAGGAGCTGAACAGACTCTTCCGCAAGCAAGGAATTCAAGTGGCCAACAGGCACATGAAAAGATGCTCCACCTGGCTAATCATCAGAGAAATCCAAATTAAAACCACCATGAGATATACACCTCACACAAGTCAGGATGGCCACCATCCAGAAGGACACACAACAGATGTGGGCAAGGTTGTGGGAGAGGGGAACCCTCCTACACTGCTGGTGGGAACCTAAGTCAGTTCGTCCGTTGGGGAAAGCTGTGTGGAGGTTCCTCAAGGAGCTCAGAATAGAAATACCATTTCACCCAGGAATTCCACTTCTAGGAATTTACCCTAGGAATGCGGCAGCCCGGTTGGCAGAGGACAGATGCACCCCTATGTTAATCGCAGCACTATTTACAATAGACAAGAAATGGAAATGTCCATCAGTAGAGGCCATGCATAAAGAAGAGGTGGTACATATACACAATGGAATATTACTCAGCCGTAAGACAAAAACAGATCCTACCGTTTGCCACAACATGGATGTAGCTAGAGGGTAGTATGCTAAGTGAAATAAGCCAGCGGGAGAAAGACAAGCACCAAATGATTTGACTAATATGTGGAGTAAAAGAACAAAGAAAAACGGAAGGATCAAAAGAGCAGCAGAATCACAGAACCCAAGAATGGAGTAACAGTTACCAAAGAGAAAGGGACTGGGGTGGATGCGTTGCCAAGGGAGGGAGAAGGGTGGGGAAAAGATAGGGGGCCTTATGATTCGCATTTATAATGTGGGGGGGGGGGGGGGCGTGGCACAGGGAGAGCTGTGCAACACAGAGAAGACACGTAGTGATTCTACAGCATCTTACTTACTACGCCTGCTGTACAGTGACTGTCATCGGTTTTGTGGGGGGTGGGGGGTGCTTGGTGAAGGGGGGAGTCTAGTAAACATAATGTTCTTCATGTAACTGTAGATTATTGATAACAAAATGAATAAAAATAAAATCTAATAAAAGTGAGAAAGTAAAAATGGTTTCCCAGTTTACTGTGTTGTGTTCTTTATATACCAGACACAGGACCCCAAAATGAGACCAAAGAGAAAGTCTGGGCTGGTAGGCCCTGTCCGAATGTGAGATGTTCCTATGCTGAAACCTGGTGGTACCTTGCCTACGCTTTCTGGGAAGCAAAGAAAGAATCTGCCTGCTAGCTAGAGTAAGGGGAAGTCATGCGGTCCGGACCCCTCCTCCGAATCTGTCCCCCTGCCTGGCTGGCCATGGCGGAGAATGCATGCCTGGCTCGAGGCCTCCCAGAGAAGATGGGAAGGCCCCGGAGCGAGGGCGGTCCACGTGCCCCCGGCCGACCTGGCCTCCGGAACCGCGGGGGAAGAGGGAGGGGTGCACCGGCATTGGCCATCGCACCCCGGATGCTGAGCGCAGGCAGAGCCGGCACACGGGCAGGGTGAGCCATGACAGACGCCGGCACTGCGGCACCTGAACGGTCTGCACGGCGGTCTCGCTGGCCCAAAACACCTGCACGGGCACTCAGCGGGCAGTCCCCGGGGGCAAGGGATTCTACTGGGTTTGGCGTTGCGGCCACGCCCTGTGACCTTTGGGCAGGGGCTCCTGTGGGAGGGGGCTGGTGTGCTCACGGCGGGTGGGGGCACCCGTGATGCGTTCCCCCTGGGTGACATCACGGTTGCCCGGGCTCCTATGTGATGCGTCCCCTGGCTGACCAATCAGAGGTCACCCTAGCTGGGCAGCTCAGTGCGAGCTTGGCCTGAGAAGGAGTTAGAAGCTCTCCCTAGCTTTCATACGCTATTCTCCTGCCCTGCCTCAAACGAAGGACTAACTGACACGACGGCCACCCTCGTGGGCTGCCGTCGTCAGGTCCCCACTGGCCCGACACAGGGCCGTGGAGATCATCACAACCGGCCCGCCCTCGGGCTGGACTGTGACGTGGAGGACGAACCTATGGAGGTAACATCAAGCTCCCGGGCCATCATCTTCTGGTCCACACACGGCCCCATGCCGGGCCGAGGGCATCATCACAACATCCGGCCTGGGGCCGAAAAGTGATGCGGACGAAGAACCTATGGACACAACACCACCCGACTGGGCCATCGTTCCTCCGGTCCGCACCGGCCCCACACCAGGCCGTGGGCATCATCACAACCGCCGGCCTGGGGCCGGACCCTGACCCGGAGGACGAACCTATGGACACAACACCACCCGACCGGGCCATCGTCTTCCGGTCTGCACCGGCCCCACACCAGGCCGTGGGTATCATCACAACAGCCGGCCTAGGGCCGGACAGTGATGCGGAGGAAGAACCTATGGACACAACACCACCCGACTGTGCCATCGTCTTCCGGTCCACACCGGCCCCACACCAGGCCGTGGGCGTCATCACAACAGCCGGCCTAGGGCCGGACAGTGATGCGGAGGAAGAACCTATGGACACAACACCACCCGACTGTGCCATCGTCTTCCGGTCCACACCGGCCCCACACCAGGCCGTGGGCGTCATCACAACAGCCGGCCTAGGGCCGGACAGTGATGCGGAGGAAGAACCTATGGACACAACACCACCCGACTGTGCCATCGTCTTCCGGTCCGCACCGGCCCCACGCCAGGCCGTGGGCGTCATCACAGCCGCCGGCCTCCTGGCCCCCTCCCATAACATCCTCACGGGCCCCACCCGATGCCGCACGTGGCACCGCTGCCGGAGTCAGCCCTACCCCCGACGATGGTGAAGGGCTGGGCACACCACCCTCCTCAAGGCCGTCTAGAGCCCCCATCCCCATGCCCCAGACAAGGCCGATGTTCATATCCTCCTATCCATTAAACTCTTCCCCAAATTGTGTGTGTGTATGTGTGTGTGTGTATTGTATATTCCCACTAAATCCTGTTCTTGCTAATATGTCTCTGCTCTGTTTACTCTTTCACTCAGCTGCAGAGGAAGGACTCACAGACACGAGGGATAATGTTTTGTGCCACACCAAAAGATGCAACATGTCCCATGCCCCAGTGACTGGGATGTGGAGGTAGCCGCGTTTTATGACTGTGCACGCTCGACGCGAGGTCTGCGTGCTGAGCGTTTAAGGGATGACAACCCAGGGGGAGGCAAGTCCAGAGGAGGGAGATGGGGTTGGCTTACGGGGCCCCTTCCCTCTTCTCCGCTACTGCTCTGGTAGCAAATTCCTGCTGTGACACACAGAACCTCATTGTTCATTTGGTTTTGAAACATGTTTAGTTCTGTGTGTGTGTGTGTGTGTGTGTGTGTGTGTGTGTGTGTGTGCGCGCGCGCGCCTGTGGTGACTGTGTACCACTGCCGGTATCGGTCGAAAAAGTAATAAAGGGACACGCGACAGAGCGAACAGGTTGCAAACAGTGACCAGAAAGGGTAAAGTTTTCCACTAGCTTCTGGGGATTTCCTTGCCATGTGTTTCTATACAATTTTAGGAAGATTTTGCTGGAAATGTCGCTGGGACCACTCTGAACCGTCACGGTAGTTAAGATAATAAGCCAGGACAGGAGAGCAGCAAAGAGCACCCACAGTGTGTCTCCTATGTATCAGGCCAAGCGCTACAGGCTTTACTTCTACCACCTCACTTCATCTCTCACCATGACTGACGTGGGATGACCTTATGCACCACCTTCATACATGAGCAAAAAGTTACCTCAGAATCACTTCCCTTCACAGAAAATCAATAAATGCAAGGACATAAACATTCCTAGAATTCCAGCCACCACCACCCAAATCTTTACGCTCAGCATCCTTTCAAATCCAACAGAAACATAGCTCTAAATGCTATACGATTCCATTTCAGGTAGACCTCACTCCCATCTAAATGCCGAAATGCACTGAAACTCCACCTACACCTTGACAGCAGAGGGGAGCAGTTTCCCCAGGAGCTAGCTGGCCTGCCACCTCACAGTGAGCCCACGGGCCACTAGCCCACACCAGCCCTGCGTGTCCCCAAAAGGTGGCTCCCTTAAGCTGTGACTACACATGCCTCTCTTGGAGATGCGGAGCCAAGTAGGGCCAGCGAGGTGACATCGGTGTGCAGGCACACAGACCAACTACTGGGCATGCACCTGTCTCAGCGCCAGCAGGCCAGCCGGGGTGCCCCGTGTGGGGCCTCGGATCTGCCCCGCAGCTCACGCAGCCACCCCAGCAGGGCCAGCCCCCAGGGCAGAGCACCCGGAGGGTCCCCGCCCGCACCGGTTAGAGAGTCCAGGTGGCCACCTACCCCAGCGGACTCGTGCACCTACCCAGATGTTCCAACCCATGGCCACTCCTCTCAAGACCCAAAGACACAGCTAACTCACAGAAACAAACACAAGGAATCAAGAATGAGAAGGAGACAGAGGAATCACTGTGCACCTAGTGACAGTATGTTGATAAAATGGGCAAAATAAGTAAATAGGTAGATACATTAGGTAGATGGATAGATAGATGAGACTGATAGGTTCATGGAGATGATAGATGAGATAGATACAAAGATAGAATGATACATTAGATAGATGATATAGATACACATAGAGAGATTAGACAGACAACATTAGATAGCTGATAGACTAGGTGGACAGATTAGACAGGACACCTACAGACACATATAGATAGACGATAGGTAGACAGATTGATAAGATGACGGACTAGATAGATGATAGATACATTAGACAGATTAGATAGATGATATAGATTCACACAGATTAGCTAGACACATTGATATAGATACATATAGATGATAGATAATAGACGGATAGGTGATAGATTAGGTAGTTTGGACAGATAGACACATAGATGAAAGTAGATGATAGTAGATAGATTAGGTAGGTAGATATAGATAGATAGATAGATAGATAGACAGATAGATAGATAGATAGATAGATAGATAGATAGATAGATAGATAGATAGATAGATAGATAGATAGATGGATGGATGGATGGACAGTCAGATAGATAGATAGATAGATAGATAGATGGATGGACAGACAGACAGGAAAGCATAATACTAAACAATGCTATAGCTCATAACCAGGAGAGCAACGATGAAAGCACAGACAAGAACTACAAACAAAAAGAAGAAAGAAATCAAGTTTAGGAAGTGCACTAAGGACACAGCTATCAATTATCACACTAAAGGGAAAGACTTTAAATGCTCCAATCGAAAGACACAGGGTTGAATGAATGCATGAAAACTCAAGACCACCTATGTGCTCCCTTACAGGAGGCTCACTTGAGATCCAAGCGCACAGACAAACTACAAGTTGAAGGGGTGGGAAAACGTCCCCTACAGAAGTGAAACCAAGAAAGAAAAAGAACAAAACTTTAAAGATGCCTTGGTAGGATTAAAGATGGCAGGCAGCATGAGAGGGGAGGCGGAAACCCCTCTCGAAAATCACATACATACATACATACATACAGTATTGGAATATGACAACTACACCAGATCCTGGAAGAGAAGCGGGGAAAGAAGGCTGCCGTGGCAGGCCGTCACCTCAAGGTGGAGGGTGATGTACCAAGGCCGTGATCCAGAGGGACCCCGCCAGCACTTCTTCCTGCACCCGAGCTCAGCGGAGGGAGGAAGAGAAACGGAGCCGGGGAGGCGGGTGGAGGCTCAGGACCGCTGAACACCCAGCCCTGCAGATCTGCTCTGGGAGCACGAACCTACCTTACAGGATGCTCTGGAGGATGATCGGTGGGGTCGGAAAGCGAAGACGGGTGGAATACTTGGAGAGACTTGACATTCCTGCCACTTGCGGAACACAGGGAGATCCACATCCGGCCGCTGTGGGGCAAAAGAAAGGCGGGCAGTCTGAGAGGCTTCGTCACAGCGAGAGAGCTGCGAAACGGGCAAGGGTTGCACAGAGCTTGCCACTCAGAAGGAAGCACAGGTGCGCAAAACTGTCCCGGTGCACTCTGCCCCGTAGGTGGGGGAACTTTTAGGAGCTCCGGGCGCTCCAGACCCCTGGCTGGCTATGCAGCTCCAAGGCCTCCCCACCATGATGTGACTGATACACAACACGGCCTGCTGCACCTTCCTCCCCAACAGCACCGGCTCGCAAAGAGGCTGCCCCCTCCATCGCACCAGGCCAGCGACAGGACGGCCCCACCTATGGCAGCTACAGGTGCAAAGCACAGAGGCTTCTCCCTGCGTGCTCCGCAAACTGGCCCCGGCAGTGGAGACAGGCACTGCGGCCGGGAAGCAGGAGAGGCCTCTTTCCTCCTGCGGGCACCGGCACCGCTCCCGTGACCCCTGCCTGCCATCACCCCAAGGACTGAGCAGCTCCAGAGACAAAAGCTTCTGGGCGCTAGAGGGTGCCACCTACAAATAGGAAACGTCAAAGTCAAAGGAACCTGCTAACTGGACTCGAGCAATCTTCGTGAAAGGGATCTCAACATAAAAATCAGAAACATGCTCAAGGAGCTACAGCAAAAAATTGCCCCTGTCTCATGAGCATAATTACCTGTCCCTCCCTCTCCCTCTCTCCCTCCCTCCCTCCCTCTCTATCTCTCTCTCTCTCTATCTATCTCTCTATCTCTCTCTCTCTATCTATCTCTCTCTCTCTGTCTCTATCTCTTCACGAGGAGCACTTTTGAGGCCTTGTTCTGAGAGGGACGCTGGGACAGCCCAGAGCTCTCAGGTCCACCCCGGCCGGTGTCAGGGCCGTCCCACAAGGGGTCTGACCGAACTGCAATGGGGGGACGCCGCACGTGTAACTCCACAGGAGATAACAGTGCCGCACGCTAAGCCTTCCCATGAATGGCTAGAGGCTAGGTGACTCCACCGATATCAGGTGATGGCTACATCCCAGGCCTCATTTCCGTGGCAACCTTTTCTCCCTATGAAACCTGAAAGCAGCACATGGAAAGATACTATCAGTCTCCACCATCTCACTTCTCAGTTTAGGCTCGATGTTCCTGTATCACATCTTCTCTTCGTTTCAGTTTTCTCGGCGGGTTGGTGTCCTGAAAAACAAAAAAAAAATTGAATCAGGAATGGAATGAAATGGCAGGGGGTATAAGATTCTATTTAAAACACCATCAGCAGAACAAAGACATCTTACCGTATGGGAGGATGATATTCATAGATGACACATCCGATGAGGGGTTGACATCTAAAATACGTATTAAGTGTTCATGCACTTCCACACACAAAAAGCAAATAATCCCAATCACAAAATGGGCAGAGGAGCTGAACAGACACTTCTCCAAACAAGAAATTCAGGTGGCCAACAGGCACATGAAAAGATGCTCCACATCGCTTATCATCACAGAAACGCAAACTAATACCACCATGAGATATCACCTCACACAAGTCAGGATGGCCACCACCCAGAAGACACACAACAGATGATGGCAAGGTTGTGGAGAGAGGGGAACCCTCCTACACTGCTGGTGGTGGGAGTGTAAATTGGTTCATCCGTTGAGGAAAAGCAGTGTGGAGGTTCCTCAAAACCAAAAAATAGAAATACCATTTGACCCAGAAATCCCAATTCCAGTTATTTACGCCACAAGAATGCATCAGCCCGGTTAGCAAAAGGCAGATGCACCCCTAGGTTAATCGCAGCAGTATTTGCGATAGACAAGAAATGGAAATTTTCGTCAGTAGAGGAATGCATAAAGAACAGGTGATACATAATCAAAAAGAAGGACAAGAACAACATGATCATCTGCACAGACGCTGAAAAAGCATCTGACAAAACTCAACATCCACTCACGGTAAAAACTCTCAACAAAATGGGTCAGGAGGGCAAGTACCTCAACATAAGAAAGGCCACATATGTTAAAACCACAGCCAACATCACACTGAACAGTGAGAAGCTGAAAGCTGTTCCTCTGAGATGGGGAACAAGACAGGGATGCCCACTCTGACTGCGGTTCTTCAACATAGTACTGGAGGTCCTAGCCATGGCAAGTAGACTAAACAAACAAATACAAGGAATCCAGACTGGTAAAGAAGAAGTCGAACTCTCACTGTTTGCAGATGACATGATATTGGACTTAAAAAGAACCCGAAAGACTTCACTCCGAAACGGCTGCAACAGATATCGGAAAAGAGCAGAGGCGCAGGACACAAACTGAATGCACAGAAATCTGTGGCTTTCCCATACACTAACGGTGACCAGGAAAACCATTCGATCCACAATGGCATCAAAATGAAGAAAATACCTAGTCACAAACCAAACCAAGGAAGTGAAAGACCGAAACCCTGAAACCTATAAGACACTCACCACGTGAATTAAAGAGGACACTGACAAATGGAAACTCACCCCATGCCCTTGGCTAGGGACAATGCATATCATCAAAATGGCCATCCTGCCCAAAGCAATACGCAGATTTGATGCGATCCCTATCGAATCACCAACCGCATTCTTCAACCAACTGGAACAAGTAGTCCAAAAGTTCACCTGGAGACCCCAAAGACCCCAAATGAAGAGCCACAGCGGTCCTGAGAAGGAAGAATAAAGTGGGCGGGTGGGGGTGGATCTCCCTTCCCAACTTCCAGCTCTACTACGAAGCCACAGTAACCTAGACAGTTCGGCACTGCCACAAGAGGGAGCCACAGACCAGTGCAACAGAATAGAGACTCCACACATTAACCCCAACACATGTGGTCAATTCAGACATGATAAAGGAGCCATGGACATACCATGGGGAAGGGACCGTCTCTTCGACAGATGGTGCCGGCAGAAACAGGACAGCTACGTGTAAGAGAATGAACCTGGATCACGGTCTAACCCCACACACAAGAGCAAGTCCGAAATGGATCAAAGACCTGAATGTCACTCATGAAACCATAAACCTCTTAGAGAAAAACATGGGCAAAAATCTCTTGGACATGAACACGGGCGACTTCTGCATGAACATACCTCCCCGGGCAAGGGCAAGGGAAACAGACGCAAAAATGAACAAGGGGGACAAAACCAAGCTGAAAAGCCTCTGTACAGCAAAAGACACCATCGATAGAACAAAGAGTTATCCTGGACTATGGGAGAGTATATTCATAAATGACAGATCCGATCAAGGGGTGACATCCAATACACATAAAGAGTTCACGCACCTCAACAGACAGAAAGCAAATACTCCAATCAAAAAATGGGCAGAGGAGCTGAACAGACTCTTCCGCAAGCAAGGAATTCAAGTGGCCAACAGGCACATGAAAAGATGCTCCACCTGGCTAATCATCAGAGAAATCCAAATTAAAACCACCATGAGATATCACCTCACACAAGTCAGGATGGCCACCATCCAGAAGACACACAACAGATGTGGGCAAGGTTGTGGGAGAGGGGAACCCTCCTACACTGCTGGTGGGAACCTAAGTCAGTTCGTCCGTTGGGGAAAGCTGTGTGGAGGTTCCTCAAGGAGCTCAGAATAGAAATACCATTTCACCCAGGAATTCCACTTCTAGGAATTTACCCTAGGAATGCGGCAGCCCGGTTGGCAGAGGACAGATGCACCCCTATGTTAATCGCAGCACTATTTACAATAGACAAGAAATGGAAATGTCCATCAGTAGAGGCATGCATAAAGAAGAGGTGGTACATATACACAATGGAATATTACTCAGCCGTAAGACAAAAACAGATCCTACCGTTTGCCACAACATGGATGTAGCTAGAGGGTAGTATGCTCAGTGAAATAAGCCAGGCGGAGAAAGACAAGCACCAAATGATTTGACTCATATGTGGAGTAAAAGAACAAAGAAAAACGGAAGGATCAAAACAGCAGCAGAATCACAGAACCCAAGAATGGAGTAACAGTTACCAAAGAGAAAGGGACTGGGGTGGATGCGTTGCCAAGGGAGGGAGAAGGGTGGGGAAAAGATAGGGGGCCTTATGATTCGCATTTATAATGTGGGGGGGGGGGGGCGTGGCACAGGGAGAGCTGTGCAACACAGAGAAGACACGTAGTGATTCTACAGCATCTTACTTACTACGCTGCTGTACAGTGACTGTCATCGGTTTGTGGGGGGGGGGGGTGCTTGGTGAAGGGGGGAGTCTAGTAAACATAATGTTCTTCATGTAACTGTAGATTATTGATAACAAAATGAATAAAAATAAAATCTAATAAAAGTGAGAAAGTAAAAATGGTTTCCCAGTTTACTGTGTTGTGTTCTTTATATACCAGACACAGGACCCCAAAATGAGACCAAAGAGAAAGTCTGGGCTGGTAGGCCCTGTCCGAATGTGAGATGTTCCTATGCTGAAACCTGGTGGTACCTTGCCTACGCTTTCTGGGAAGCAAAGAAAGAATCTGCCTGCTAGCTAGAGTAAGGGAAGTCATGCGGTCGGACCCCTCCTCCGAATCTGTCCCCTGCCTGGCTGGCCATGGCGGAGAACGCATGCCTGGCTCGAGGCCTCCCAGAGAAGATGGGAAGGCCCGGAGCGAGGGCGGTCCACGTGCCCCGGCCGACCTGGCCTCCGGAACCGCAGGGGAAGAGGGAGGGGTGCACGGCATTGGCCATCGCACCCCGGATGCTGAGCGCAGGCAGAGCCGGCACACGGGCAGGGTGAGCCATGACAGACGCCGGCACTGCGGCCCTGAACGGTCTGCACGGCGGTCTCGCTGGCCCAAACACCTGCACGGCACTCAGCGGGCAGTCCCGGGGGCAAGGGATTCTACTGGGTTTGGCGTTGCGGCCACGCCCTGTGACCTTTGGGCAGGGGCTCCTGTGGGAGGGGCTGGTGTGCTCACGGCGGTGGGGGCCCCGTGATGCGTTCCCCCTGGGTGACATCACGGTTGCCCGGGCTCCTATGTGATGCGTCCCCTGGCTGACCAATCAGAGGTCACCCTAGCTGGGCAGCTCAGTGCGAGCTTGGCCTGAGAAGGAGTTAGAAGCTCTCCCTAGCTTCATACGCTATTCTCCTGCCTGCCTCAAACGAAGGACTAACTGACACGACGCCACCCTCGTGGGCTGCCGTCGTCAGGTCCCCACTGGCCCGACACAGGGCCGTGGAGATCATCACAACCGCCCGCCTCGGGCTGGACTGTGACGTGGAGGACGAACCTATGGAGGTAACATCAAGCTCCCGGGCCATCATCTTCTGGTCCACACCGGCCCCATGCCGGGCCGAGGGCATCATCACAACATCCGGCCTGGGGCCGAAAAGTGATGCGGACGAAGAACCTATGGACACAACACCACCCGACTGGGCCATCGTCCTCCGGTCCGCACCGGCCCCACACCAGGCCGTGGGCATCATCACAACCGCCGGCCTGGGGCCGGACCCTGACCCGGAGGACGAACCTATGGACACAACACCACCCGACCGGGCCATCGTCTTCCGGTCTGCACCGGCCCCACACCAGGCCGTGGGTATCATCACAACAGCCGGCCTAGGGCCGGACAGTGATGCGGAGGAAGAACCTATGGACACAACACCACCCGACTGTGCCATCGTCTTCCGGTCCACACCGGCCCCACACCAGGCCGTGGGCGTCATCACAACAGCCGGCCTAGGGCCGGACAGTGATGCGGAGGAAGAACCTATGGACACAACACCACCCGACTGTGCCATCGTCTTCCGGTCCACACCGGCCCCACACCAGGCCGTGGGCGTCATCACAACAGCCGGCCTAGGGCCGGACAGTGATGCGGAGGAAGAACCTATGGACACAACACCACCCGACTGTGCCATCGTCTTCCGGTCCGCACCGGCCCCACGCCAGGCCGTGGGCGTCATCACAGCCGCCGGCCTCCTGGCCCCCTCCCATAACATCCTCACGGGCCCCACCCGATGCCGCACGTGGCACCGCTGCCGGAGTCAGCCCTACCCCCGACGATGGTGAAGGGCTGGGCACACCACCCTCCTCAAGGCCGTCTAGAGCCCCCATCCCCATGCCCCAGACAAGGCCGATGTTCATATCCTCCTATCCATTAAACTCTTCCCCAAATTGTGTGTGTGTATGTGTGTGTGTGTATTGTATATTCCCACTAAATCCTGTTCTTGCTAATATGTCTCTGCTCTGTTTACTCTTTCACTCAGCTGCAGAGGAAGGACTCACAGACACGAGGGATAATGTTTTGTGCCACACCAAAAGATGCAACATGTCCCATGCCCCAGTGACTGGGATGTGGAGGTAGCCGCGTTTTATGACTGTGCACGCTCGACGCGAGGTCTGCGTGCTGAGCGTTTAAGGGATGACAACCCAGGGGGAGGCAAGTCCAGAGGAGGGAGATGGGGTTGGCTTACGGGGCCCCTTCCCTCTTCTCCGCTACTGCTCTGGTAGCAAATTCCTGCTGTGACACACAGAACCTCTCTGTTCATTTTGGTTTTGAAACATGTTTAGTTCTGTGTGTGTGTGTGTGTGTGTGTGTGTGTGTGTGTGTGTGTGTGCGCGCGCGCGCCTGTGTGAGTGTGTACCACTGCCCGTATCGGTCGAAAAAGTAATAAAGGGACACGCGACAGAGCGAACAGGTTGCAAACAGTGACCAGAAAGGGTAAAGTTTTCCACTAGCTTCTGGGGATTTCCTTGCCATGTGTTTCTATACAATTTTAGGAAGATTTTGCTGGAAATGTCGCTGGGACCACTCTGAACCGTCACGGTAGTTAAGATAATAAGCCAGGACAGGAGAGCAGCAAAGAGCACCCACAGTGTGTCTCCTATGTATCAGGCCAAGCGCTACAGGCTTTACTTCTACCACCTCACTTCATCTCTCACCATGACTGACGTGGGATGACCTTATGCACCACCTTCATACATGAGCAAAAAGTTACCTCAGAATCACTTCCCTTCACAGAAAATCAATAAATGCAAGGACATAAACATTCCTAGAATTCCAGCCACCACCACCCAAATCTTTACGCTCAGCATCCTTTCAAATCCAACAGAAACATAGCTCTAAATGCTATACGATTCCATTTCAGGTAGACCTCACTCCCATCTAAATGCCGAAATGCACTGAAACTCCACCTACACCTTGACAGCAGAGGGGAGCAGTTTCCCCAGGAGCTAGCTGGCCTGCCACCTCACAGTGAGCCCACGGGCCACTAGCCCACACCAGCCCTGCGTGTCCCCAAAAGGTGGCTCCCTTAAGCTGTGACTACACATGCTCTCTTGGAGATGGGCAGCCAAGCAGGGCCACCGAGGTGACATCGGTGTGCAGGCACACAGACCAACTACTGGGCATGCACCTGCCTCAGCGCCAGCAGGCCAGCCGGGGTGCCCCGTGTGGGGCCTCGGATCTGCCCCGCAGCTCACGCAGCCACCCCAGCAGGGCCAGCCCCAGGGCAGAGCACCCGGAGGGTCCCCGCCCGCACCGGTTAGAGAGTCCAGGTGGCCACCTACCCCCAGCGGACTCGTGCCACCTACCCAGATGTTCCAACCCATGGCCACTCCTCTCAAGACCCAAAGACACAGCTAACTCACAGAAACAAACACAAGGAATCAAGAATGAGAAGGAGACAGAGGAATCACTGTGCACCTAGTGACAGTATGTTGATAAAAATGGGCAAAATAAGTAAATAGGTAGATACATTAGGTAGATGGATAGATTAGATGAGACTGATAGGTTCATGGAGATGATAGATGAGATAGATACAAAGATAGAATGATACATTAGATAGATGATATAGATACACATAGAGAGATTAGACAGACACATTAGATAGCTGATAGACTAGGTGGACAGATTAGACAGACACCTACAGACACATATAGATAGACGATAGGTAGACAGATTGATAAGATGACGGACTAGATAGATGATAGATACATTAGACAGATTAGATAGATGATATAGATTCACACAGATTAGCTAGACACATTGATATAGATACATATAGATGATAGATAATAGACGGATAGGTGATAGATTAGGTAGTTTGGACAGATAGACACATAGATGAAAGTAGATGATAGTAGATAGATTAGGTAGGTAGATATAGATAGATAGATAGATAGATAGACAGATAGATAGATAGATAGATAGATAGATAGATAGATAGATAGATAGATAGATAGATAGATAGATAGATGGATGGATGGATGGACAGTCAGATAGATAGATAGATAGATGGATGGACAGACAGACAGGAAAGCATAATACTAAACAATCCTATAGCTCATAATCAGGAGACAAACGATGAAAGCACAGACAAGAACTACAAACAAAAAGAAGAAAGAAATCAAGTTTAGGAAGTGCACTAAGGACACAGCTATCAATTATCACACTAAAGGGAAAGACTTTAAATGCTCCAATCGAAAGACACAGGGTTGAATGAATGCATGAAAACTCAAGACCACCTATGTGCTCCCTTACAGGAGGCTCACTTGAGATCCAAGCGCACAGACAAACTACAAGTTGAAGGGGTGGGAAAACGTCCCCTACAGAAGTGAAACCAAGAAAGAAAAAGAACAAAACTTTAAAGATGGCTTGGTAGGATTAAAGATGGCAGGCAGCATGAGAGGGGAGGCGGAAACCTCCTCCGAAAACCACATACATACATACATACATACAGTATGGGAATATGACAACTACACCAGATCCTGGAAGAGAAGCGGGAAAGAAGGCTGCCGTGGCAGGCCGTCACCTCAAGGTGGAGGGTGATGTACCAAGGCCGTGATCCAGAGGGACCCCGCCAGCACTTCTTCCTGCACCCGAGCTCAGCGGAGGGAGGAAGAGAAACGGAGCCGGGGAGGCGGGTGGAGGCTCAGGACCGCTGAACACCCAGCCCTGCAGATCTGCTCTGGGAGCACGAACCTACCTTACAGGATGCTCTGGAGGATGATCGGTGGGGTCGGAAAGCGAAGACGGGTGGAATACTTGGAGAGACTTGACATTCCTGCCACTTGCGGAAACACAGGGAGATCCACATCCGGCCGCTGTGGGGCAAAAGAAAGGCGGGCAGTCAGAGAGGCTTCGTCACAGCGAGAGAGCTGCGAAACGGGCAAGGGTTGCACAGAGCTTGCCACTCAGAAGAAAGCACAGGTGCGCAAAACTGTCCCGGTGCACTCTGCCCCGTAGGTGGGGGAACTTTTAGGAGCTCCGGGCGCTCCAGACCCCTGGCTGGCTATGCAGCTCCAAGGCCTCCCCACCATGATGTGACTGATACACAACACGGCCTGCTGCACCTTCCTCCCCAACAGCACCGGCTAGCAAAGAGGCTGCCCCCTCCATCGCACCAGGCCAGCGACAGGACGGCCCCACCTATGGCAGCTACAGGTGCAAAGCACAGAGGCTTCTCCCTGCGTGCTCCGCAAACTGGCCCCGGCAGTGGAGACAGGCACTGCGGCCGGGAAGCAGGAGAGGCCTCTTTCCTCCTGCGGGCACCGGCACCGCTCCCGTGACCCCTGCCTGCCATCACCCCAAGGACTGAGCAGCTCCAGAGGACAAAAGCTTCTGGGCGCTAGAGGGTGCCACCTACAAATAGGAACCGTCAAAGTCAAAGGAACCTGCTAACTGGACTCGAGCAATCTTCGTGAAAGGGATCTCAACATAAAAAACAGAAACATGCTCAAGGAGCTACAGCAAAAAAATGCCCCTGTCTCTTGAGCATAATTAACTGTCCCTCCCTCTCCCTCTCTCCCTCCCTCCCTCTCTCTCTCTCTCTCTCTCTCTCTATCTATCTCTCTATCTCTCTCTCTCTATCTATCTCTCTCTCTCTGTCTCTATCTCTTCACGAGGAGCACTTTTGAGGCCTTGTTCTGAGAGGGACGCTGGGACAGCCCAGAGCTCTCAGGTCCACCCCGGCCGGTGTCAGGGCCGTCCCACAAGGGGTCTGACCGAACTGCAATGGGGGGACGCCGCACGTGTAACTCCACAGGAGATAACAGTGCCGCCACGCTAAGCCTTCCCATGAATGGCTAGAGGCTAGGTGACTCCACCGATATCAGGTGATGGCTACATCCCAGGCCTCATTTCCCGTGGCAACCTTTTCTCCCTATGAAACCTGAAAGCAGCACATGGAAAGATACTATCAGTCTCCACCATCTCACTTCTCAGTTTAGGCTCGATGTTCCTGTATCACATCTTCTCTTCGTTTCAGTTTTCTCGGCGGGTTGGTGTCCTGAAAAACAAAAAAAAAATTGAATCAGGAATGGAATTGAAATGGCAGGGGGTATAAGATTCTATTTAAAACACCATCAGCAGAACAAAGACATCTTACCGTATGGGGAGGATGATATTCATAGATGACACATCCGATGAGGGGTTGACATCTAAAATACGTATTAAGTGTTCATGCACTTCCACACACAAAAAGCAAATAATCCCAATCACAAAATGGGCAGAGGAGCTGAACAGACACTTCTCCAAACAAGAAATTCAGGTGGCCAACAGGCACATGAAAAGATGCTCCACATGGCTTATCATCACAGAAACGCAAACTAATACCACCATGAGATATCACCTCACACAAGTCAGGATGGCCACCACCCAGAAGACACACAACAGATGATGGCAAGGTTGTGGAGAGAGGGGAACCCTCCTACACTGCTGGTGGTGGGAGTGTAAATTGGTTCATCCGTTGAGGAAAAGCAGTGTGGAGGTTCCTCAAAAACCAAAAAATAGAAATACCATTTGACCCAGAAATCCCAATTCCAGTTATTTACGCCACAAGAATGCATCAGCCCGGTTAGCAAAAGGCAGATGCACCCCTAGGTTAATCGCAGCAGTATTTGCGATAGACAAGAAATGGAAATTTTCGTCAGTAGAGGAATGCATAAAGAACAGGTGATACATAATCAAAAAGAAGGACAAGAACAACATGATCATCTGCACAGACGCTGAAAAAGCATCTGACAAAACTCAACATCCACTCACGGTAAAAAACTCTCAACAAAATGGGTCAGGAGGGCAAGTACCTCAACATAAGAAAGGCCACATATGTTAAAACCACAGCCAACATCACACTGAACAGTGAGAAGCTGAAAGCTGTTCCTCTGAGATGGGGAACAAGACAGGGATGCCCACTCTGACTGCGGTTCTTCAACATAGTACTGGAGGTCCTAGCCATGGCAAGTAGACTAAACAAACAAATACAAGGAATCCAGACTGGTAAAGAAGAAGTCGAACTCTCACTGTTTGCAGATGACATGATATTGGACTTAAAAAGAACCCGAAAGACTTCACTCCGAAACGGCTGCAACAGATATCGGAAAAGAGCAGAGGCGCAGGACACAAACTGAATGCACAGAAATCTGTGGCTTTCCCATACACTAACGGTGACCAGGAAAACCATTCGATCCACAATGGCATCAAAATGAAGAAAATACCTAGTCACAAACCAAACCAAGGAAGTGAAAGACCGAAACCCTGAAACCTATAAGACACTCACCACGTGAATTAAAGAGGACACTGACAAATGGAAACTCACCCCATGCCCTTGGCTAGGGACAATGCATATCATCAAAATGGCCATCCT
Source organism: Manis javanica (assembly GCF_040802235.1). NCBI lineage: Eukaryota > Metazoa > Chordata > Mammalia > Pholidota > Manidae > Manis > Manis javanica. Next base: position 152,142,363 of record NC_133158.1, read on the forward strand.
GCCCAAAGCAATACGCAGATTTGATGCGATCCCTATCGAATCACCAACCGCATTCTTCAACCAACTGGAACAAGTAGTCCAAAAGTTCACCTGGAGACCCCAAAGACCCCAAATGAAGAGCCACAGCGGTCCTGAGAAGGAAGAATAAAGTGGGCGGGTGGGGGTGGATCTCCCTTCCCAACTTCCAGCTCTACTACGAAGCCACAGTAACCTAGACAGTTCGGCACTGCCACAAGAGGGAGCCACAGACCAGTGCAACAGAATAGAGACTCCACACATTAACCCCAACACATGTGGTCAATTCAGACATGATAAAGGAGCCATGGACATACCATGGGGAAGGGACCGTCTCTTCGACAGATGGTGCCGGCAAAAACAGGACAGCTACATGTAAGAGAATGAACCTGGAGCACGGTCTAACCCCACACACAAGAGCAAGTCCGAAATGGATCAAAGACCTGAATGTCACTCATGAAACCATAAACCTCTTAGAGAAAAACATGGGCAAAAATCTCTTGGACATGAACACGGGCGACTTCTGCATGAACATACCTCCCCGGGCAAGGGCAAGGGAAACAGACGCAAAAATGAACAAGGGGGACAAAACCAAGCTGAAAAGCCTCTGTACAGCAAAAGACACCATCGATAGAACAAAGAGTTATCCTGGACTATGGGAGAGTATATTCATAAATGACAGATCCGATCAAGGGGTGACATCCAATACACATAAAGAGTTCACGCACCTCAACAGACAGAAAGCAAATACTCCAATAAAAAAGTGGGCAGAGGAGCTGAACAGACTCTTCCGCAAGCAAGGAATTCAAGTGGCCAACAGGCACATGAAAAGATGCTCCACCTGGCTAATCATCAGAGAAATCCAAATTAAAACCACCATGAGATATCACCTCACACAAGTCAGGATGGCCACCATCCAGAAGACACACAACAGATGTGGGCAAGGTTGTGGGAGAGGGGAACCCCTCCTACACTGCTGGTGGGAACCTAAGGTCAGTTCGGTCCGTTGGGGAAAGCTGTGTGGAGGTTCCTCAAGGAGCTCAGAATAGAAATACCATTTCACCCAGGAATTCCACTTCTAGGAATTTACCCTAGGAATGCGGCAGCCCGGTTGGCAGAGGACAGATGCACCCCCTATGTTAATCGCAGCACTATTTACAATAGACAAGAAATGGAAATGTCCATCAGTAGAGGCATGCATAAAGAAGAGGTGGTACATATACACAATGGAATATTACTCAGCCCGTAAGACAAAAACAGATCCTACCGTTTGCCACAACATGGATGTAGCTAGAGGGTAGTATGCTCAGTGAAATAAGCCAGGCGGAGAAAGACAAGCACCAAATGATTTGACTCATATGTGGAGTAAAAGAACAAAGAAAAACGGAAGGATCAAAACAGCAGCAGAATCACAGAACCCAAGAATGGAGTAACAGTTACCAAAGAGAAAAGGGACTGGGGTGGATGCGTTGCCAAGGGAGGGGGGAGGGTGGGGAAAAGATGGGGGGCTTTATGATTCGCATTTATAAGGTGGGGGGGGGGGCGTGGCACAGGGAGAGCTGTGCAACACAGAGAAGACACGTAGTGATTCTACAGCATCTTACTTACTACGCTGCTGTACAGTGACTGTCATCGGTTTGTGGGGGGGGGGGGTGCTTGGTGAAGGGGGGAGTCTAGTAAACATAATGTTCTTCATGTAACTGTAGATTATTGATAACCAAAATGAATAAAAAATAAAATATAATAAAAGTGAGAAAGTAAAAATGGTTTCCCAGTTTACTGTGTTGTGGTTCTTTATATACCAGACACAGGACCCCAAAATGAAGACCAAAGAGAAAGTCTGGGCTGGTAGGCCCTGTCCGAATGTGAGATGTTCCTATGCTGAAACCTGGTGGTACCTTGCCTACCGCTTTCTGGGAAGCAAAGAAAGAATCTGCCTGCTAGCTAGAGTAAGGGAAGTCATGCGGTCGGACCCCCTCCTCCGAATCTGTCCCCTGCCTGACTGGCCATGGCGGAGAACGCATTGCCTGGCTCGAGGCCTCCCAGAGGAAGATGGGAAGGCCCGGAGCGAGGGCGGTCCACGTGCCCCGGCCGACCTGGCCTCCGGAACCGCGGGGGAAGAGGGAGGGGTGCACGGCATTGGCCATCGCACCCCGGGATGCTGAGCGCAGGCAGAGCCGGCACACGGGCAGGGTGAGCCATGACAGACGCCGGCACTTGCGGCCCCTGAACGGTCTGCACGGCGGTCTCGCTGGCCCAAACACCTGCACGGCACTCAGCGGGCAGTCCCGGGGGCAAGGGATTCTACTGGGTTTGGCGTTGCGGCCACGCCCTGTGACCTTTGGGCAGGGGCTCCTGTGGGAAGGGGCTGGTGTGCTCACGGCGGTGGGGGCCCCGTGATGCGTTCCCCCTGGGTGACATCACGGTTGCCCGGGCTTCCTATGTGATGCGTCCCCTGGCTGACCAATCAGAGGTCACCCTAGCTGGGGCAGCTCAGTGCGAGCTTGGCCTGAGAAGGAGTTAGAAGCTCTCCCTAGCTTCATACGCTATTCTCCTGCCTGCCTCAAACGAAGGACTAACTGACACGACGCCACCCTCGTGGGCTGGCCGTCGTCAGGTCCCCACCGGCCCGACCACAGGGCCGTGGAGATCATCACAACCGCCCGCCTCGGGCTGGACTGTGACGTGGAGGACGAACCTATGGAGGTAACATCAAGCTCCCGGGCCATCATCTTCTGGTCCACACCGGCCCCACGCCGGGCCGAGGGCATCATCACAACATCCGGCCCTGGGGCCGAAAAGTGATGGCGGACGAAGAACCTATGGAGGTAACATCAACCTCCCGGGCCATCGTCTTCTGGTCCCCACCGGCCCCACGCCGGGCCGAGGGCATCATCACAACATCCGGCCTGGGGCCAAAAAGTGATGCGGACGAAGAAACCTATGGACACAACACCACCCGACCGGGCCATCGTCCTCCAGTCCGCACCGGCCCCACACCAGGCCGTGTGGCAACATCACAACCGCCGGCCTGGGGCCGGACCCTGACCCGGAGGACGAACCTATGGACACAACACCACCCGACCGGGCCATCGTCCTCCGGTCCGCACCGGCCCCACCACCAGGCCGTGGGCAACATCACAACCGCCGGCCTGGGGCCGGACCCTGACCCGGAGGACGAACCTATGGACACAACACCACCCAACCGGGCCATCGTCTTCCGGTCCGCACCGGCCCCACACCAGGCCGTGGGGCGTCATCACAACAGCCGGCCTCGGGCCGGACAGTGATGCGGAGGAAGAACCTATGGACACAACACCACCCGACTGTGCCATCGTCTTCCGGTCCGCACCGGCCCCACGCCAGGCCGTGGGCGTCATCACAGCCGCCGGCCTCCTGGCCCCCTCCCATAACATCCTCACGGGCCCCACCCGATGCCGCACGTGGCACCGCTGCCGGAGTCAGCCCTACCCCCGTCGATCGTTAGGGCCTGGGCACACCACCCTCCTCAAGGCCGTCTAGAGCCCCCATCCCCATGCCCCAGACAAGGCCGATGTTCATATCCTCCTATCCATTAAACTCTTCCCCAAATTGTGTGTGTGTATGTGTGTGTGTGTATTGTATATTCCCACTAAATCCTGTTCTTGCTAATATGTCACTGCTCTGTTTACTCTTTCACTCTTCTGCAGAGGAAGGACTCACAGACATGAGGGATATTGTTTTGTGCCACACCAAAAGGATGCAACATGTCCCATGCCCCAGTGACTGGGATGTGGAGGTAGCCCGCGTTTTATGACTGTGCACGCTCGACGCGAGGTCTGCGTGCTGAGCGTTTTAAGGGATGACAACCCAGGGGGGAGGCAAGTCCAGAGGAGGGAGATGGGGTTGGCTTACGAGGCCCCTTCCCTCTTCTCCGCTACTGCTCTGGTAGCAAATTCCTGCTGTGACACACAGAACCTCTACTGTTCATTTTGGTTTTGAAAACATGTTTAGTTCTGTGTGTGTGTGTGTGTGTGTGTGTTGTGTGTGTGTGTGTGTGTGTGTGTGCGTGCGCGCGCGCGCCTGTGTGAGTGTGTACCACTGCCCGTATCGGTCGAAAAAGTAATAAAGGGACACGCGACAGAGCGAACAGGTTGCAAACAGTGACCAGAAAGGGTAAAGTTTTTCCACTAGCTTCTGGGGATTTCCTTGCCATGTGTTTCTATACAATTTTAGGAAGATTTTGCTGGAAATGTCGCTGGGACCACTCTGAAACCGTCACGGTAGTTAAGATAATAAGCCAGGGACAGGAGAGCAGCAAAGAGCACCCACAGTGTGTCTCCTATGTATCAGGCCAAGCGCCTACAGGCTTTACTTCTACCACCTCACTTCATCTCTCACACCATGACTGACGTGGGATGACCTTATGCACCACCTTCATACATGAGCAAAAAGTTACCTCAGAATCACTTCCCTTCACAGAAAATCAATAAATGCAAGGACATAAACATTCCTAGAATTCCAGCCACCACCGACCCAAAATCTTTACGCTCAGCATCCTTTCAAATCCAACAGAAACATAGCACTAAATGCTTATACGATTCCATTTCAGGTAGACCTCACTCCCATCTAAATGCCGAAATGCACTGAAACTCCACCTACACCTTGACAGCAGAGGGGAGCAGTTTCCCCAGGAGCTAGCTGGCCCTGCCCACCTCACAGTGAGCCCACGGGCCACTAGCCCACACCAGCCCTGCGTGTCCCCAAAAGGTGGCTCCCTTAAGCTGTGACTACACATGCTCTCTTGGAGATGGGCAGCCAAGCAGGGCCACCGAGGGTGACATCGTGTGTGCAGGCACACAGACCAACTACTGGGCATGCACCTGCCTCAGCGCCAGCAGGCCAGCCGGGGTGCCCCGTGTGGGGCCTCGGATCTGCCCCGCAGCTCACGCAGGCCACCCCAGCAGGGCCAGCCCCAGGGCAGAGCACCCGGAGGGTCCCCGCCCGCACCGGTTAGAGAGTCCAGGTGGGCCACCTACCCCCAGCGGACTCGTGCCACCTACCCAGATGTTCCAACCCATGGCCACTCCTCTCAAGACCCAAAGACACAGCTAACTCACAGAAACAAACACAAGGAATCAAGAATGAGAAGGAGACAGAGGAATCACTGTGCACCTAGTGACAGTATGTTGATAAAAATGGGCAAAATCAGTAAATAGGTAGATACATTAGGTAGATGGATAGATTAGATGACACTGATAGGTTCATGGAGATGATAGATGAGATAGATACAAAGATAGAATGATACATTAGATAGATGATATAGATACACATAGAGAGATTAGACAGACACATTAGATAGCTGATAGATTAGGTGGACAGATTAGACAGACACCTACAGACACATATAGATAGACGATAGGTAGACAGATTGATAAGATGACGGACTAGATAGATGATAGATACATTAGACTGATTAGATAGATGATATAGATTCACACAGATTAGCTAGACACAATTGATATAGATACATATAGATGATAGATAATAGACGGATAGGTGATAGATTAGGTAGTTTGGACAGATAGACACATAGATGAAAGTAGATGATAGTAGATAGATTAGGTAGGTAGATATAGATAGATAGATAGATAGATAGATAGATAGATACATAGATAGATAGATAGATAGATAGATAGACAGACAGACAGACAGACAGACAGACAGACAGACAGACAGACAGACAGACAGATAGATAGATAGATAGATAGATAGATAGATAGATAGATAGATGGATGGATGGATGGATGGATGGATGGATGGACAGACAGATAGATAGATAGATAGATGGATGGACAGACAGACAGAAAGCATAATACTAAACAATGCTATAGCTCATAACCAGGAGAGCAACGATGAAAGCACAGACAAGAACTACAAACAAAAAGAAGAAAGAAATCAAGTTTAGGAAGTGCACTAAGGACACAGCTATCAATTATCACACTAAAGGGAAAGACTTTAAATGCTCCAATCGAAAGACACAGGGTTGAATGAATGCATGAAAACTCAAGACCACCTACGTGCTCCCTTACAGGAGGCTCACTTGAGATCCAAGCGCACAGACAAACTACAAGTTGAAGGGGTGGGAAAACGTCCCCTACAGAAGTGAAACCGAGAAAGAAAACGAACAAAACTTTAAAGATGGCTTGGTAGGATTAAAGATGGCAGGCAGCATGAGAGGGGAGGCGGAAACCTCCTCCGAAAACCACATACATACATACATACATACAGTATGGGAATATGACAACTACACCAGATCCTGGAAGAGAAGCGGGAAAGAAGGCTGCCGTGGCAGGCCGTCACCTCAAGGTGGAGGGTGATGTACCAAGGCCGTGATCCAGAGGGACCCCGCGAGCACTTCTTCCTGCACCCGAGCTCAGCGGAGGGAGGAAGAGAAACGGAGCCGGGGAGGCGGGTGGAGGCTCAGGACCGCTGAACACCCAGCCCTGCAGATCTGCTCTGGGAGCACGAACCTACCTTACAGGATGCTCTGGAGGATGATCGGTGGGGTCGGAAAGCGAAGACGGGTGGAATACTTGGAGAGACTTGACATTCCTGCCACTTGTGGAACACAGGGAGATCCACATCCGGCCGCTGTGGGGCAAAAGAAAGGCGGGCAGTCTGAGAGGCTTCGTCACAGCGAGAGAGCTGCGAAACGGGCAAGGGTTGCACAGAGCTTGCCACTCAGAAGGAAGCACAGGTGCGCAAAACTGTCCCCGGTGCACTCTGCCCCGTAGGTGGGGGAACTTTTAGGAGCTCCGGGCGCTCCAGACCCCTGGCTGGCTATGCAGCTCCAAGGCCTCCCCCCACCATGATGTGACTGATACACAACACGGCCCTGCTGCACCTTCCTCCCCAACAGCACCGGCTCGCAAAGAGGCTGCCCCCTCCATCGCACCAGGCCAGCAGACAGGACGGCCCCACCTATGGCAGCTACAGGTGCAAAGCACAGAGGCTTCTCCCTTGCGTGCTCCGCAAACTGGCCCCGGCAGTGGAGACAGGCACTGCGGCCGGGAAGCAGGAGAGGCCTCTTTCCTCCTGCGGGCACCGGCACCGCTCCCGTGACCCCTGCCTGCCATCACCCCAAGGACTGAGCAGCTCCAGAGACAAAAGCTTCTGGGGCGCTAGAGGGTGCCACCTACAAATAGGAAAACGTCAAAGTCAAAGGAACCTGCTAACTGGACTCGAGCAATCTTCGTGAAAGGGATCTCAACATAAAAATCAGAAACATGCTCAAGGAGCTACAGCAAAAAATTTGCCCCTGTCTCATGAGCATAATTACCTTGTCCCTCCCTCTCCCTCTCTCCCTCCCTCCCTCCCTCTCTATCTCTCTCTCTCTCTCTATCTATCTCTCTATCTCTCTCTCTCTATCTATCTCTCTCTCTCTGTCTCTATCTCTTCACGAGGAGCACTTTTGAGGCCTTGTTCTGAGAGGGACGCTGGGACAGCCCAGAGCTCTCAGGTCCACCCCGGCCGGTGTCAGGGCCGTCCCACAAGGGGTCTGACCGAACTGCAATGGGGGGACGCCGCACGTGTAACTCCACAGGAGATAACAGTGCCGCACGCTAAGCCTTCCCATGAATGGCTAGAGGCTAGGTGACTCCACCGATATCAGGTGATGGCTACATCCCAGGCCTCATTTCCGTGGCAACCTTTTCTCCCTATGAAACCTGAAAGCAGCACATGGAAAGATACTATCAGTCTCCACCATCTCACTTCTCAGTTTAGGCTCGATGTTCCTGTATCACATCTTCTCTTCGTTTCAGTTCTTCTCGGCGGGTTGGTGTCCTGAAAAACAAAAAAAAAAATTGAATCAGGAATGGAATGAAATGGCAGGGGGTATAAGATTCTATTTAAAACACCATCAGCAGAACAAAGACATCTTACCGTATGGGAGGATGATATTCATAGATGACACATTCCGATGAGGGGTTGACATCTAAAATACGTATTAAGTGTTCATGCACTTCCACACACAAAAAGCAAATAATCCCAATCACAAAATGGGCAGAGGAGCTGAACAGACACTTCTCCAAACAAGAAATTCAGGTGGCCAACAGGCACATGAAAAGATGCTCCACATCGCTTATCATCACAGAAACGCAAACTAATACCACCATGAGATATCACCTCACACAAGTCAGGATGGCCACCACCACAGAAGACACACAACAGATGATGGCAAGGTTGTGGAGAGAGGGGAACCCTCCTACACTGCTGGTGGTGGGAGTGTAAATTGGTTCATCCGTTGAGGAAAAGCAGTTGTGGAGGTTCCTCAAAAACCAAAAAATAGAAATACCATTTGACCCAGAAATCCCAATTCCAGTTATTTACGCCACAAGAATGCATCAGCCCGGTTAGCAAAAGGCAGATGCACCCCTAGGTTAATCGCAGCAGTATTTGCGATAGGACAAGAAATGGAAATTTTCGTCAGTAGAGGAATGCATAAAGAACAGGTGATACATAATCAAAAAGATAGGACAAGAACAACATGATCATCTGCACAGACGCTGAAAAAGCATCTGACAAAACTCAACATCCACTCACGGTAAAAACTCTCAACAAAATGGGTCAGGAGGGCAAGTACCTCAACATAAGAAAGGCCACATATGTTAAAACCACAGCCAACATCACACTGAACAGTGAGAAGCTGAAAGCTGTTCCTCTGAGATGGGGAACAAGACAGGGATTGCCCACTCTGACTGCGGTTCTTCAACATAGTACTGGAGGTCCTAGCCATGGCAAGTAGACTAAACAAACAAATACAAGGAATCCAGACTGGTAAAAGAAGAAGTCGAACTCTCACTGTTTGCAGATGACATGATATTGGACTTAAAAAGAACCCGAAAGACTTCACTCCGAAACGGCTGCAACAGATTATACGGAAAAGAGCAGAGGCGCAGGACACAAACTGAATGCACAGAAATCTGTGGCTTTCCCATACACTAACGGTGACCAGGAAAAACCATTCGATCCACAATGCAATGAAAATGAAGAAAATACCTAGTCACAAACCAAACCAAGGAAGTGAAAGACCGAAACCCTGAAACCTATAAGACACTCACCACGTGAATTAAAGAGGACACTGACAAATGGAAACTCAACCCATGCCCTTGGCTAGGGACAATGCATATCATCAAAATGGCCATCCTGCCCAAAGCCAATACGCAGATTTGATGCGATCCCTATCGAATCACCAACCGCATTCTTCAACCAACTGGAACAAGTAGTCCAAAAGTTCACCTGGAGACCCCAAAGACCCCAAATGAAGAGCCACAGCGGTCCTGAGAAGGAAGAATAAAGTGGGCGGGTGGGGGGGTGGATCTCCCTTCCCAACTTCCAGCTCTACTACGAAGCCACAGTAACCTAGACAGTTCGGCACTGCCACAAGAGGGAGCCACAGACCAGTGCAACAGAATAGAGACTCCACACATTAACCCCAACACATGTGGTCAATTCAGACATGATAAAGGAGCCATGGACATACCATGGGGAAGGGACCGTCTCTTCGACAGATGGTGCCGGCAGAAACAGGACAGCTACGTGTAAGAGAATGAACCTGGATCACGGTCTAACCCCACACACAAGAGCAAGTCCGAAATGGATCAAAGACCTGAATGACACTCATGAAACCATAAACCTCTTAGAGACAAAACATGGGCAAAAATCTCTTGGACATGAACAGGGGCGACTTCTGCATGAACATACCTCCCCGGGCAAGGGCAAGGGAAACAGACGCAAAAATGAACAAGGGGGACAAAACCAAGCTGAAAAGCCTCTGTACAGCAAAAGACACCATCGATAGAACAAAGAGTTATCCTGGACTATGGGAGAGTATATTCATCAAATGACAGATCCGATCAAGGGGTGACATCCAATACACATAAAGAGTTCACGCACCTCAACAGACAGAAAGCAAATACTCCAATCAAAAAATGGGCAGAGGAGCTGAACAGACTCTTCCGCAAGCAAGGAATTCAATTGGCCAACAGGCACATGAAAAGATGCTCCACCTGGCTAATCATCAGAGAAATCCAAATTTAAAACCACCATGAGATATCACCTCACACAAGTCAGGATGGCCACCATCCAGAAGACACACAACAGATGTGGGCAAGGTTGTGGGAGAGGGGAACCCTCCTACACTGCTGGTGGGAACCTAAGTCAGTTCGTCCGTTGGGGAAAGCTGTGTGGAGGTTCCTCAAGGAGCTCAGAATAGAAATACCATTTCACCCAGGAATTCCACTTCTAGGAATTTACCCTAGGAATGCGGCAGCCCGGTTGGCAGAGGACAGATGCACCCCTATGTTAATCGCAGCACTATTTACAATAGACAAGAAATGGAAATGTCCATCAGTAGAGGCATGCATAAAGAAGAGGTGGTACATATACACAATGGAATATTACTCAGCCGTAAGACAAAAACAGATCCTACCGTTTGCCACAACATGGATGTAGCTAGAGGGTAGTATGCTCAGTGAAATAAGCCAGGCGGAGAAAGACAAGCACCAAATGATTTGACTCATATGTGGAGTAAAAGAACAAAGAAAAACGGAAGGATCAAAACAGCAGCAGAATCACAGAACCCAAGAATGGAGTAACAGTTACCAAAGAGAAAGGGACTGGGGTGGATGCATTGCCAAGGGAGGGAGAAGGGTGGGGAAAAGATAGGGGGCCCTATGATTCGCATTTATAATGTGGGGGGGGGGGCGTGGCACAGGGAGAGCTGTGCAACACAGAGAAGACACGTAGTGATTCTACAGCATCTTACTTACTACGCTGCTGTACAGTGACCTGTCATCGGTTTGTGGGGGGGGGGGTGCTTGGTGAAGGGGGGGAGTCTAGTAAACATAATGTTCTTCATGTAACTGTAGATTATTGATAACAAAATGAATAAAAATAAAATATAATAAAAGTGAGAAAGTAAAAATGGTTTCCCAGTTTACTGTGTTGTGTTCTTTATATACCAGACACAGGACCCCAAAATGAGACCAAAGAGAAAGTCTGGGCTGGTAGGCCCTGTCCGAATGTGAGATGTTCCTATGCTGAATCCTGGTGGTACCTTGCCTTCGCATTCTGGGAAGCAAAGAAAGAATCTGCCTGCTAGCTAGAGTAAGGGAAGTCATGCGGTCGGACCCCTCCTCCGAATCTGTCCCCTGCCTGACTGGCCATGGCGGAGAACGCATGCCTGGCTCGAGGCCTCCCAGAGAAGATGGGAAGGCCCGGAGCGAGGGCGGTCCACGTGCCCCGGCCGACCTGGCCTCCGGAACCGCGGGGGAAGAGGGAGGGGTGCACGGCATTGGCCATCGCACCCCGGATGCTGACCGCAGGCAGAGCCGGCACACGGGCAGGGTGAGCCATGACAGACGCCGGCACCTGCGGCCCTGAACGGTCTGCACGGCGGTCTCGCTGGCCCAAACACCTGCACGGCACTCAGCGGGCAGTCCCCGGGGGCAAGGGATTTCTACTGGGTTTGGCGTTGCGGCCACGCCCTGTGACCTTTGGGCAGGGGCTCCTGTGGGAGGGGCTGGTGTGCTCACGGCGGTGGGGGGCCCGTGATGCGTTCCCCCTGGGGTGACATCACGGTTGCCCCGGGCTCCTATGTGATGCGTCCCCTGGCTGACCAATCAGAGGTCACCCTAGCTGGGCAGCTCAGTGCGAGCTTGGCCTGAGAAGGAGTTAGAAGCTCTCCCTAGCTTCATACGCTAATCTCCTGCCTGCCTCAAACGAAGGACTAACTGACACGACGCCACCCTCGTGGGCTGCCGTCGTCAGGTCCCCACCGGCCCGACACAGGGCCGTGGAGATCATCACAACCGCCCGCCTCGGGCTGGACTGTGACGTGGAGGACGAACCTATGGAGGTAACATCAAGCTCCCGGGCCATCATCTTCTGGTCCACACCGGCCCCACGCCGGGCCGAGGGCATCATCACAACATCCGGCCTGGGGCCGAAAAGTGATGCGGACGAAGAACCTATGGAGGTAAACATCAACCTCCCGGGCCATCGTCTTCTGGTCCCCACCGGCCCCACGCCGGGCCGAGGGCATCATCACAACATCCGGCCTGGGGCCAAAAAGTGATGCGGACGAAGAACCTATGGACACAACACCACCCGACCGGGCCATCGTCCTCCGGTCCGCACCGGCCCCACACCAGGCCGTGGGCAACATCACAACCGCCGGCCTGGGGCCGGACCCTGACCCGGAGGACGAACCTATGGACACAACACCACCCGACCGGGGCCATCGTCCTCCGGTCCGCACCGGCCCCACACCAGGCCGTGGGCAACATCACAACCACCGGCCTGGGGCCGGACCCTGACCCGGAGGACGAACCTATGGACACAACACCACCCAACCGGGCCATCGTCTTCCGGTCCGCACCGGCCCCACACCAGGCCGTGGGCGTCATCACAACAGCCGGCCTAGGGCCGGACAGTGATTGCGGAGGAAGAACCTATGGACACAACACCACCCGACTGTGCCATCGTCTTCCGGTCCGCACCGGCCCCACGCCAGGCCGTGGGCGTCATCACAGCCGCCGGCCTCCTGGCCCCCTCCCATAACATCCTCACGGGCCCCACCCGATGCCGCACGTGGCACCGCTGCCGGAGTCAGCCCTACCCCCGACGATGGTGAAGGGCTGGGCACACCACCCTCCTCAAGGCCGTCTAGAGCCCCCATCCCCATGCCCCAGACAAGGCCGATGTTCATATCCTCCTATCCATTAAACTCTTCCCCAAATTGTGTGTGTGTATGTGTGTGTGTGTATTGTATATTCCCACTAAATCCTGTTCTTGCTAATATGTCTCTGCTCTGTTTACTCTTTCACTCAGCTGCAGAGGAAGGACTCACAGACACGAGGGATAATGTTTTGTGCCACACCAAAAGATGCAACATGTCCCATGCCCCAGTGACTGGGATGTGGAGGTAGCCGCGTTTTATGACTGTGCACGCTCGACGCGAGGTCTGCGTGCTGAGCGTTTAAGGGATGACAACCCAGGGGGAGGCAAGTCCAGAGGAGGGAGATGGGGTTGGCTTACGAGGCCCCTTCCCTCTTCTCCGCTACTGCTCTGGTAGCAAATTCCTGCTGTGACACACAGAACCTCTCTGTTCATTTTGGTTTTGAAACATGTTTAGTTCTGTGTGTGTGTGTGTGTGTGTGTGTGTGTGTGTGTGTGTGTGTGCGTGCGCGCGCGCGCCTGTGTGAGTGTGTACCACTGCCCGTATCGGTCGAAAAAAGTAATAAAGGGACACGCGACAGAGCGAACAGGTTGCAAACAGTGACCAGAAAGGGTAAAGTTTTCCACTAGCTTCTGGGGATTTCCTTGCCATGTGTTTCTATACAATTTTAGGAAGATTTTGCTGGAAATGTCGCTGGGACCACTCTGAACCGTCACGGTAGTTAAGATAATAAGCCAGGACAGGAGAGCAGCAAAGAGCACCCACAGTGTGTCTCCTATGTATCAGGCCAAGCGCTACAGGCTTTACTTCTACCACCTCACTTCATCTCTCACACCATGACTGACGTGGGATGCCCTTATGCACCACCTTCATACATGAGCAAAAAGTTACCTCAGAATCACTTCCCTTCACAGAAAATCAATAAATGCAAGGACATAAACATTCCTAGAATTCCAGCCACCACCACCCAAATCTTTACGCTCAGCATCCTTTCAAATCCAACAGAAACATAGCACTAAATGCTATACGATTCCATTTCAGGTAGACCTCACTCCCATCTAAATGCCGAAATGCACTGAAACTCCACCTACACCTTGACAGCAGAGGGGAGCAGTTTCCCCAGGAGCTAGCTGGCCTGCCACCTCACAGTGAGCCCACGGGCCACTAGCTCACACCAGCCCTGCGTGTCCCCAAAAGGTGGCTCCCTTAAGCTGTGACTACACATGCTCTCTTGGAGATGGGCAGCCAAGCAGGGCCACCGAGGTGACATCGGTGTGCAGGCACACAGACCAACTACTGGGCATGCACCTGCCTCAGCGCCAGCAGGCCAGCCGGGGTGCCCCGTGTGGGGCCTCGGATCTGCCCCGCAGCTCACGCAGCCACCCCAGCAGGGCCAGCCCCAGGGCAGAGCACCCGGAGGGTCCCCGCCCGCACCGGTTAGAGAGTCCAGGTGGCCACCTACCCCCAGCGGACTCGTGCCACCTACCCAGATGTTCCAACCCATGGCCACTCCTCTCAAGACCCAAAGACACAGCTAACTCACAGAAACAAACACAAGGAATCAAGAATGAGAAGGAGACAGAGGAATCACTGTGCACCTAGTGACAGTATGTTGATAAAAATGGGCAAAATCAGTAAATAGGTAGATACAATAGGTAGATGGATAGATTAGATGAGACTGATAGGTTCATGGAGATGATAGATGAGATAGATACAAAGATAGAATGATACATTAGATAGATGATATAGATACACATAGAGAGATTAGACAGACACATTAGATAGCTGATAGATTAGGTGGACAGATTAGACAGACACCTACAGACACATATAGATAGACGATAGGTAGAAAGATTGATAAGATGACGGACTAGATAGATGATAGATACATTAGACTGATTAGATAGATGATATAGATTCACACAGATTAGCTAGACACATTGATATAGATACATATAGATGATAGATAATAGACGGATAGGTGATAGATTAGGTAGTTTGGACAGATAGACACATAGATGAAAGTAGATGATAGTAGATAGATTAGGTAGGTAGATATAGATAGATAGATAGATAGATAGATAGATAGATAGATACATAGATAGATAGATAGATAGATAGATAGACAGACAGACAGACAGACAGACAGACAGACAGACAGACAGACAGACAGATAGATAGATAGATAGATAGATAGATAGATAGATAGATGGATGGATGGATGGATGGATGGATGGATGGATGGACAGACAGATAGATAGATAGATAGATGGATGGACAGACAGACAGAAAGCATAATACTAAACAATGCTATAGCTCATAACCAGGAGAGCAACGATGAAAGCACAGACAAGAACTACAAACAAAAAGAAGAAAGAAATCAAGTTTAGGAAGTGCACTAAGGACACAGCTATCAATTATCACACTAAAGGGGAAAGACTTTAAATGCTCCAATCGAAAGACACAGGGTTGAATGAATGCATGAAAACTCAAGACCACCTACGTGCTCCCTTACAGGAGGCTCACTTGAGATCCAAGCGCACAGACAAACTACAAGTTGAAGGGGTGGGAAAACGTCCCCTACAGAAGTGAAACCGAGAAAGAAAAAGAACAAAACTTTAAAGATGGCTTGGTAGGATTAAAGATGGCAGGCAGCATGAGAGGGGAGGCGGAAACCTCCTCCGAAAACCACATACATACATACATACATACAGTATGGGAATATGACAACTACACCAGATCCTGGAAGAGAAGCGGGAAAGAAGGCTGCCGTGGCAGGCCGTCACCTCAAGGTGGAGGGTGATGTACCAAGGCCGTGATCCAGAGGGACCCCGCCAGCACTTCTTCCTGCACCCGAGCTCAGCGGAGGGAGGAAGAGAAACGGAGCCGGGGAGGCGGGTGGAGGCTCAGGACCGCTGAACACCCAGCCCTGCAGATCTGCTCTGGGAGCACGAACCTACCTTACAGGATGCTCTGGAGGATGATCGGTGGGGTCGGAAAGCGAAGACGGGTGGAATACTTGGAGAGACTTGACATTCCTGCCACTTGCGGAACACAGGGAGATCCACATCCGGCCGCTGTGGGGCAAAAGAAAGGCGGGCAGTCTGAGAGGCTTCGTCACAGCGAGAGAGCTGCGAAACGGGCAAGGGTTGCACAGAGCTTGCCACTCAGAAGGAAGCACAGGTGCGCAAAACTGTCCCGGTGCACTCTGCCCCGTAGGTGGGGGAACTTTTAGGAGCTCCGGGCGCTCCAGACCCCTGGCTGGCTATGCAGCTCCAAGGCCTCCCCACCATGATGTGACTGATACACAACACGGCCTGCTGCACCTTCCTCCCCAACAGCACCGGCTCGCAAAGAGGCTGCCCCCTCCATCGCACCAGGCCAGCGACAGGACGGCCCCACCTATGGCAGCTACAGGTGCAAAGCACAGAGGCTTCTCCCTGCGTGCTCCGCAAACTGGCCCCGGCAGTGGAGACAGGCACTGCGGCCGGGAAGCAGGAGAGGCCTCTTTCCTCCTGCGGGCACCGGCACCGCTCCCGTGCCCCCTGCCTGCCATCACCCCAAGGACTGAGCAGCTCCAGAGACAAAAGCTTCTGGGCGCTAGAGGGTGCCACCTACAAATAGGAAACGTCAAAGTCAAAGGAACCTGCTAACTGGACTCGAGCAATCTTCGTGAAAGGGATCTCAACATAAAAATCAGAAACATGCTCAAGGAGCTACAGCAAAAAATTGCCCCTGTCTCATGAGCATAATTACCTGTCCCTCCCTCTCCCTCTCTCCCTCCCTCCCTCCCTCTCTATCTCTCTCTCTCTCTATCTATCTCTCTATCTCTCTCTCTCTATCTATCTCTCTCTCTCTGTCTCTATCTCTTCACGAGGAGCACTTTTTTGGCCTTGTTCTGAGAGGGACGCTGGGACAGCCCAGAGCTCTCAGGTCCACCCCGGCCGGTGTCAGGGCCGTCCCACAAGGGGTCTGACCGAACTGCAATGGGGGGACGCCGCACGTGTAACTCCACAGGAGATAACAGTGCCGCACGCTAAGCCTTCCCATGAATGGCTAGAGGCTAGGTGACTCCACCGATATCAGGTGATGGCTACATCCCAGGCCTCATTTCCGTGGCAACCTTTTCTCCCTATGAAACCTGAAAGCAGCACATGGAAAGATACTATCAGTCTCCACCATCTCACTTCTCAGTTTAGGCTCGATGTTCCTGTATCACATCTTCTCTTCGTTTCAGTTTTCTCGGCGGGTTGGTGTCCTGAAAAACAAAAAAAAATTGAATCAGGAATGGAATGAAATGGCAGGGGGTATAAGATTCTATTTAAAACACCATCAGCAGAACAAAGACATCTTACCGTATGGGAGGATGATATTCATAGATGACACATCCGATGAGGGGTTGACATCTAAAATACGTATTAAGTGTTCATGCACTTCCACACACAAAAAGCAAATAATCCCAATCACAAAATGGGCAGAGGAGCTGAACAGACACTTCTCCAAACAAGAAATTCAGGTGGCCAACAGGCACATGAAAAGATGCTCCACATCGCTTATCATCACAGAAACGCAAACTAATACCACCATGAGATATCACCTCACACAAGTCAGGATGGCCACCACCCAGAAGACACACAACAGATGATGGCAAGGTTGTGGAGAGAGGGGAACCCTCCTACACTGCTGGTGGTGGGAGTGTAAATTGGTTCATCCGTTGAGGAAAAGCAGTGTGGAGGTTCCTCAAAAACCAAAAATAGAAATACCATTTGACCCAGAAATCCCAATTCCAGTTATTTACGCCACAAGAATGCATCAGCCCGGTTAGCAAAAGGCAGATGCACCCCTAGGTTAATCGCAGCAGTATTTGCGATAGACAAGAAATGGAAATTTTCGTCAGTAGAGGAATGCATAAAAAAAAAGGGATACATAATCAAAAAGAAGGACAAGAACAACATGATCATCTGCACAGACGCTGAAAAAGCATCTGACAAAACTCAACATCCACTCACGGTAAAAACTCTCAACAAAATGGGTCAGGAGGGCAAGTACCTCAACATAAGAAAGGCCACATATGTTAAAACCACAGCCAACATCACACTGAACAGTGAGAAGCTGAAAGCTGTTCCTCTGAGATGGGGAACAAGACAGGGATGCCCACTCTGACTGCGGTTCTTCAACATAGTACTGGAGGTCCTAGCCATGGCAAGTAGACTAAACAAACAAATACAAGGAATCCAGACTGGTAAAGAAGAAGTCGAACTCTCACTGTTTGCAGATGACATGATATTGGACTTAAAAAGAACCCGAAAGACTTCACTCCGAAACGGCTGCAACAGATATCGGAAAAGAGCAGAGGCGCAGGACACAAACTGAATGCACAGAAATCTGTGGCTTTCCCATACACTAACGGTGACCAGGAAAACCATTCGATCCACAATGGCATCAAAAAAAAGAAAATACCTAGTCACAAACCAAACCAAGGAAGTGAAAGACCGAAACCCTGAAACCTATAAGACACTCACCACGTGAATTAAAGAGGACACTGACAAATGGAAACTCACCCCATGCCCTTGGCTAGGGACAATGCATATCATCAAAATGGCCATCCTGCCCAAAGCAATACGCAGATTTGATGCGATCCCTATCGAATCACCAACCGCATTCTTCAACCAACTGGAACAAGTAGTCCAAAAGTTCACCTGGAGACCCCAAAGACCCCAAATGAAGAGCCACAGCGGTCCTGAGAAGGAAGAATAAAGTGGGCGGGTGGGGGTGGATCTCCCTTCCCAACTTCCAGCTCTACTACGAAGCCACAGTAACCTAGACAGTTCGGCACTGCCACAAGAGGGAGCCACAGACCAGTGCAACAGAATAGAGACTCCACACATTAACCCCAACACATGTGGTCAATTCAGACATGATAAAGGAGCCATGGACATACCATGGGGAAGGGACCGTCTCTTCGACAGATGGTGCCGGCAGAAACAGGACAGCTACGTGTAAGAGAATGAACCTGGATCACGGTCTAACCCCACACACAAGAGCAAGTCCGAAATGGATCAAAGACCTGAATGTCACTCATGAAACCATAAACCTCTTAGAGAAAAACATGGGCAAAAATCTCTTGGACATGAACACGGGCGACTTCTGCATGAACATACCTCCCCGGGCAAGGGCAAGGGAAACAGACGCAAAAATGAACAAGGGGGACAAAACCAAGCTGAAAAGCCTCTGTACAGCAAAAGACACCATCGATAGAACAAAGAGTTATCCTGGACTATGGAGAGTATATTCATAAATGACAGATCCGATCAAGGGTGACATCCAATACACATAAAGAGTTCACGCACCTCAACAGACAGAAAGCAAATACTCCAATCAAAAAATGGGCAGAGGAGCTGAACAGACTCTTCCGCAAGCAAGGAATTCAAGTGGCCAACAGGCACATGAAAAGATGCTCCACCTGGCTAATCATCAGAGAAATCCAAATTAAAACCACCATGAGATATCACCTCACACAAGTCAGGATGGCCACCATCCAGAAGACACACAACAGATGTGGGCAAGGTTGTGGGAGAGGGGAACCCTCCTACACTGCTGGTGGGAACCTAAGTCAGTTCGTCCGTTGGGGAAAGCTGTGTGGAGGTTCCTCAAGGAGCTCAGAATAGAAATACCATTTCACCCAGGAATTCCACTTCTAGGAATTTACCCTAGGAATGCGGCAGCCCGGTTGGCAGAGGACAGATGCACCCCTATGTTAATCGCAGCACTATTTACAATAGACAAGAAATGGAAATGTCCATCAGTAGAGGCATGCATAAAGAAGAGGTGGTACATATACACAATGGAATATTACTCAGCCGTAAGACAAAAACAGATCCTACCGTTTGCCACAACATGGATGTAGCTAGAGGGTAGTATGCTCAGTGAAATAAGCCAGGCGGAGAAAGACAAGCACCAAATGATTTGACTCATATGTGGAGTAAAAGAACAAAGAAAAACGGAAGGATCAAAAGACAGCAGCAGAATCGCAGAACCCAAGAATGGAGTACCAGTTACCAAAGAGGAGGGGGCTGGGGTGGATGCGTTGCCAAGGGAGGGAGAAGGGTGGGAAAAAGATAGGGGGTCTTATCATTCGCATTTATATGGGGGGGGGGGGGGCGTGGCACAGGGAGAGCTGTGCAACACAGAGAAGACACGTAGTGATTCTACAGCATCTTACTTACTACGCTGCTGTACAGTGACTGTCATCGGTTTGTGGGGGGGGGTGCTTGGTGAAGGGGGGAGTCTAGTAAACATAATGTTCTTCATGTAACTGTAGATTATTGATAACAAAATGAATAAAAATAAAATATAATAAAAGTGAGAAAGTAAAAATGGTTTCCCAGTTTACTGTGTTGTGTTCTTTATATACCAGACACAGGACCCCAAAATGAGACCAAAGAGAAGTCTGGGCTGGTAGGCCCTGTCCGAATGTGAGATGTTCCTATGCTGAAACCTGGTGGTACCTTGCCTACGCTTTCTGGGAAGCAAAGAAAGAATCTGCCTGCTAGCTAGAGTAAGGGAAGTCATGCGGTCGGACCCCTCCTCCGAATCTGTCCCCTGCCTGGCTGGCCATGGCGGAGAACGCATGCCTGGCTCGAGGCCTCCCAGAGAAGATGGGAAGGCCCGGAGCGAGGGCGGTCCACGTGCCCCGGCCGACCTGGCCTCCGGAACCGCGGGGGAAGAGGGAGGGGTGCACGGCATTGGCCATCGCACCCCGGATGCTGAGCGCAGGCAGAGCCGGCACACGGGCAGGGTGAGCCATGACAGACGCCGGCACTGCGGCCCTGAACGGTCTGCACGGCGGTCTCGCTGGCCCAAACACCTGCACGGCACTCAGCGGGCAGTCCCGGGGGCAAGGGATTCTACTGGGTTTGGCGTTGCGGCCACGCCCTGTGACCTTTGGGCAGGGGCTCCTGTGGGAGGGTCTGGTGTGCTCACGGCGGTGGGGGCCCCGTGATGCGTTCCCCCTGGGTGACATCACGGTTTGCCCGGGCTCCTATGTGATGCGTCCCCTGGCTGACCAATCAGAGGTCACCCTAGCTGGGCAGCTCAGTGCGAGCTTGGCCTGAGAAGGAGTTAGAAGCTCTCCCTAGCTTCATACGCTATTCTCCTGCCTGCCTCAAACGAAGGACTAACTGACACGACGCCACCCTCGTGGGCTGCCGTCGTCAGGTCCCCACCGGCCCGACACAGGGCCGTGGAGATCATCACAACCGCCCGCCTCGGGCTGGACTGTGACGTGGAGGACGAACCTATGGAGGTAACATCAAGCTCCCGGGCCATCATCTTCTGGTCCACACCGGCCCCACGCCGGGCCGAGGGCATCATCACAACATCCGGCCTGGGTGCCGAAAAGTGATGCGGACGAAGAACCTATGGAGGTAACATCAACCTCCCGGGCCATCGTCTTCTGGTCCCCACCGGCCCCACGCCGGGCCGAGGGCATCATCACAACATCCGGCCTGGGGCCAAAAAGTGATGCGGACGAAGAACCTATGGACACAACACCACCCGACCGGGCCATCGTCCTCCGGTCCGCACCGGCCCCACACCAGGCCGTGGGCAACATCACAACCGCCGGCCTGGGGCCGGACCCTGACCCGGAGGACGAACCTATGGACACAACACCACCCGACCGGGCCATCGTCCTCCGGTCCGCACCGGCCCCACACCAGGCCGTGGGCAACATCACAACCGCCGGCCTGGGGCCGGACCCTGACCCGGAGGACGAACCTATGGACACAACACCACCCAACCGGGCCATCGTCTTCCGGTCCGCACCGGCCCCACACCAGGCCGTGGGCGTCATCACAACAGCCGGCCTAGGGCCGGACAGTGATGCGGAGGAAGAACCTATGGACACAACACCACCCGACTGTGCCATCGTCTTCCGGTCCGCACCGGCCCCACGCCAGGCCGTGGGCGTCATCACAGCCGCCGGCCTCCTGGCCCCCTCCCATAACATCCTCACGGGCCCCACCCGATGCCGCACGTGGCACCGCTGCCGGAGTCAGCCCTACCCCCGACGATGGTGAAGGGCTGGGCACACCACCCTCCTCAAGGCCGTCTACAGCCCCCATCCCCATGCCCCAGACAAGGCCGATGTTCATATCCTCCTATCCATTACACTCTTCCCCAAATTGTGTGTGTGTATGTGTGTGTGTGTATTGTATATTCCCACTAAATCCTGTTCTTGCTAATATGTCTCTGCTCTGTTTACTCTTTCACTCAGCTGCAGAGGAAGGACTCACAGACACGAGGGATAATGTTTTGTGCCACACCAAAAGATGCAACATGTCCCATGCCCCAGTGACTGGATGTGGAGGTAGCCGCGTTTTATGACTGTGCACGCTCGACGCGAGGTCTGCGTGCTGAGCGTTTAAGGGATGACAACCCAGGGGGAGGCAAGTCCAGAGGAGGGAGATGGGGTTGGCTTACGAGGCCCCTTCCCTCTTCTCCGCTACTGCTCTGGTAGCAAATTCCTGCTGTGACACACAGAACCTCTCTGTTCATTTTGGTTTTGAAACATGTTTAGTTCTGTGTGTGTGTGTGTGTGTGTGTGTGTGTGTGTGTGTGTGTGTGCGTGCGCGCGCGCGCCTGTGTGAGTGTGTACCACTGCCCGTATCGGTCGAAAAAGTAATAAAGGGACACGCGACAGAGCGAACAGGTTGCAAACAGTGACCAGAAAGGGTAAAGTTTTCCACTAGCTTCTGGGGATTTCCTTGCCATGTGTTTCTATACAATTTTAGGAAGATTTTGCTGGAAATGTCGCTGGGACCACTCTGAACCGTCACGGTAGTTAAGATAATAAGCCAGGACAGGAGAGCAGCAAAGAGCACCCACAGTGTGTCTCCTATGTATCAGGCCAAGCGCTACAGGCTTTACTTCTACCACCTCACTTCATCTCTCACACCATGACTGACGTGGGATGACCTTATGCACCACCTTCATACATGAGCAAAAAGTTACCTCAGAATCACTTCCCTTCACAGAAAATCAATAAATGCAAGGACATAAACATTCCTAGAATTCCAGCCACCACCACCCAAATCTTTACGCTCAGCATCCTTTCAAATCCAACAGAAACATAGCACTAAATGCTATACGATTCCATTTCAGGTAGACCTCACTCCCATCTAAATGCCGAAATGCACTGAAACTCCACCTACACCTTGACAGCAGAGGGGAGCAGTTTCCCCAGGAGCTAGCTGGCCTGCCACCTCACAGTGAGCCCACGGGCCACTAGCTCACACCAGCCCTGCGTGTCCCCAAAAGGTGGCTCCCTTAAGCTGTGACTACACATGCTCTCTTGGAGATGGGCAGCCAAGCAGGGCCACCGAGGTGACATCGGTGTGCAGGCACACAGACCAACTACTGGGCATGCACCTGCCTCAGCGCCAGCAGGCCAGCCGGGGTGCCCCGTGTGGGGCCTCGGATCTGCCCCGCAGCTCACGCAGCCACCCCAGCAGGGCCAGCCCCAGGGCAGAGCACCCGGAGGGTCCCCCCGCCCGCACCGGTTAGAGAGTCCAGGTGGCCACCTACCCCCAGCGGACTCGTGCCACCTACCCAGATGTTCCAACCCATGGCCACTCCTCTCAAGACCCAAAGACACAGCTAACTCACAGAAACAAACACAAGGAATCAAGAATGAGAAGGAGACAGAGGAATCACTGTGCACCTAGTGACAGTATGTTGATAAAAATGGGCAAAATCAGTAAATAGGTAGATACAATAGGTAGATGGATAGATTAGATGAGACTGATAGGTTCATGGAGATGATAGATGAGATAGATACAAAGATAGAATGATACATTAGATAGATGATATAGATACACATAGAGAGATTAGACAGACACATTAGATAGCTGATAGATTAGGTGGACAGATTAGACAGACACCTACAGACACATATAGATAGACGATAGGTAGAAAGATTGATAAGATGACGGACTAGATAGATGATAGATACATTAGACTGATTAGATAGATGATATAGATTCACACAGATTAGCTAGACACATTGATATAGATACATATAGATGATAGATAATAGACGGATAGGTGATAGATTAGGTAGTTTGGACAGATAGACACATAGATGAAAGTAGATGATAGTAGATAGATTAGGTAGGTAGATATAGATAGATAGATAGATAGATAGATAGATAGATACATAGATAGATAGATAGATAGATAGATAGACAGACAGACAGACAGACAGACAGACAGACAGACAGACAGATAGATAGATAGATAGATAGATAGATAGATAGATAGATGGATGGATGGATGGATGGATGGATGGATGGATGGATGGACAGACAGATAGATAGATAGATAGATGGATGGACAGACAGACAGGAAAGCATAATACTAAACAATGCTATAGCTCATAACCAGGAGAGCAACGATGAAAGCACAGACAAGAACTACAAACAAAAAGAAGAAAGAAATCAAGTTTAGGAAGTGCACTAAGGACACAGCTATCAATTATCACACTAAAGGGAAAGACTTTAAATGCTCCAATCGAAAGACACAGGGTTGAATGAATGCATGAAAACTCAAGACCACCTACGTGCTCCCTTACAGGAGGCTCACTTGAGATCCAAGCGCACAGACAAACTACAAGTTGAAGGGGTGGGAAAACGTCCCCTACAGAAGTGAAACCGAGAAAGAAAAAGAACAAAACTTTAAAGATGGCTTGGTAGGATTAAAGATGGCAGGCAGCATGAGAGGGGAGGCGGAAACCTCCTCCGAAAACCACATACATACATACATACATACAGTATGGGAATATGACAACTACACCAGATCCTGGAAGAGAAGCGGGAAAGAAGGCTGCCGTGGCAGGCCGTCACCTCAAGGTGGAGGGTGATGTACCAAGGCCGTGATCCAGAGGGGACCCGCCAGCACTTCTTCCTGCACCCGAGCTCAGCGGAGGGAGGAAGAGAAACGGAGCCGGGGAGGCGGGTGGAGGCTCAGGACCGCTGAACACCCAGCCCTGCAGATCTGCTCTGGGAGCACGAACCTACCTTACAGGATGCTCTGGAGGATGATCGGTGGGGTCGGAAAGCGAAGACGGGTGGAATACTTGGAGAGACTTGACATTCCTGCCACTTGCGGAACACAGGGAGATCCACATCCGGCCGCTGTGGGGCAAAAGAAAGGCGGGCAGTCTGAGAGGCTTCGTCACAGCGAGAGAGCTGCGAAACGGGCAAGGGTTGCACAGAGCTTGCCACTCAGAAGGAAGCACAGGTGCGCAAAACTGTCCCGGTGCACTCTGCCCCGTAGGTGGGGGAACTTTTAGGAGCTCCGGGCGCTCCAGACCCCTGGCTGGCTATGCAGCTCCAAGGCCTCCCCACCATGATGTGACTGATACACAACACGGCCTGCTGCACCTTCCTCCCCAACAGCACCGGCTCGCAAAGAGGCTGCCCCCTCCATCGCACCAGGCCAGCGACAGGACGGCCCCACCTATGGCAGCTACAGGTGCAAAGCACAGAGGCTTCTCCCTGCGTGCTCCGCAAACTGGCCCCGGCAGTGGAGACAGGCACTGCGGCCGGGGAAGCAGGAGAGGCCTCTTTTCCTCCTGCGGGCACCGGCACCGCTCCCGTGACCCCTGCCTGCCATCACCCCAAGGACTGAGCAGCTCCAGAGACAAAAGCTTCTGGGCGCTAGAGGGTGCCACCTACAAATAGGAAACGTCAAAGTCAAAGGAACCTGCTAACTGGACTCGAGCAATCTTCGTGAAAGGGATCTCAACATAAAAATCAGAAAACATGCTCAAGGAGCTACAGCAAAAAATTGCCCCTGTCTCATGAGCATAATTACCTGTCCCTCCCTCTCCCTCTCTCCCTCCCTCCCTCCCTCTCTATCTCTCTCTCTCTCTATCTATCTCTCTATCCTCTCTCTCTCTATCTATCTCTCTCTCTCTGTCTCTATCTCTTCACGAGGAAGCACTTTTGAGGCCTTGTTCTGAGAGGGACGCTGGGACAGCCCAGAGCTCTCAGGTCCACCCCCGGCCGGTGTCAGGGCCGTCCCACAAGGGGTCTGACCGAACTGCAATGGGGGGACGCCGCACGTGTAACCTCCACAGGAGATAACAGTGCCGCACGCTAAGCCTTCCCATGAATGGCTAGAGGCTAGGTGACTCCACCGATATCAGGTGATGGCTACATCCCAGGCCTCATTTCCGTGGCAACCTTTTCCTCCCTATGAAACCTGAAAGCAGCACATGGAAAGATACTATCAGTCTCCACCATCTCACTTCTCAGTTTAGGCTCGATGTTCCTGTATCACATCTTCTCTTCGTTTCAGTTTTCTCGGCGGGTTGGTGTCCTGAAAAAACAAAAAAAAAATTGAATCAGGAATGGAATGAAATGGCAGGGGGTATAAGATTCTATTTAAAACACCATCAGCAGAACAAAGACATCTTACCGTATGGGAGGATGATATTCATAGATGGACACATCCGATGAGGGGTTGACATCTAAAATACGTATTAAGTGTTCATGCACTTCCACACACAAAAAGCAAATAATCCCAATCACAAAATGGGCAGAGGAGCTGAACAGACACTTCTCCAAACAAGAAATTCAGGTGGCCAACAGGCACATGAAAAGATGCTCCACATCGCTTATCATCACAGAAACGCAAACTAATACCACCATGAGATATCACCTCACACAAGTCAGGATGGCCACCACCCAGAGGAACACACAACAGATGATGGCAAGGTTGTGGAGAGAGGGGAACCCTCCTACACTGCTGGTGGTGGGAGTGTAAATTGGTTCATCCGTTGAGGAAAAGCAGTGTGGAGGTTCCTCAAAAACCAAAAAATAGAAATACCATTTGACCCAGAAATCCCAATTTCCAGTTATTTACGCCACAAGAATGCATCAGCCCGGTTAGCAAAAGGCAGATGCACCCCTAGGGTTAATCGCAGCAGTATTTGCGATAGACAAGAAATGGAAATTTTCGTCAGTAGAGGAATGCATAAAGAACAGGTGATACATAATCAAAAAGAAGGACAAGAACAACATGATCATCTGCACAGACGCTGAAAAAGCATCTGACAAAACTCAACATCCACTCACGGTAAAAACTCTCAACAAAATGGGTCAGGAGGGCAAGTACCTCAACATAAGAAAGGCCACATATGTTAAAACCACAGCCAACATCACACTGAACAGTGAGAAGCTGAAAGCTGTTCCTCTGAGATGGGGAACAAGA
This sequence comes from Manis javanica, assembly GCF_040802235.1. NCBI lineage: Eukaryota > Metazoa > Chordata > Mammalia > Pholidota > Manidae > Manis > Manis javanica. The sequence continues at coordinate 152,169,379 of NC_133158.1, forward strand.
CAGGGATGCCCACTCTGACTGCGGTTCTTCAACATAGTACTGGAGGTCCTAGCCATGGCAAGTAGACTAAACAAACAAATACAAGGAATCCAGACTGGTAAAGAAGAAGTTCGAACTCTCACTGTTTGCAGATGACATGATATTGGACTTAAAAAGAACCCGAAAGACTTCACTCCGAAACGGCTGCAACAGATATCGGAAAAGAGCAGAGGCGCAGGACACAAACTGAATGCACAGAAATCTGTGGCTTTCCCATACACTAACGGTGACCAGGAAAACCATTCGATCCACAATGGCATCAAAATGAATGAAAATACCTAGTCACAAACCAAACCAAGGAAGTGAAAGACCGAAACCCTGAAACCTATAAGACACTCACCACGTGAATTAAAGAGGACACTGACAAATGGAAACTCACCCCATGCCCTTGGCTAGGGACAATGCATATCATCAAAATGGCCATCCTGCCCAAAGCAATACGCAGATTTGATGCGATCCCTATCGAATCACCAACCGCATTCTTCAACCAACTGGAACAAGTAGTCCAAAAGTTCACCTGGAGGACCCCAAAGACCCCAAATGAAGAGCCACAGCGGTCCTGAGAAGGAAAGAATAAAGGTGGGCGGGTGGGGGTGGATCTCCCTTCCCAACTTCCAGCTCTACTACGAAGCCACAGTAACCTAGACAGTTCGGCACTGCCACAAGAGGGAGCCACAGACCAGTGCAACAGAATAGAGGACTCCACACATTAACCCCAACACATGTGGTCAATTCAGACATGATAAAGGAGCCATGGACATACCATGGGGAAGGGACCGTCTCTTCGACAGATGGTGCCGGCAGAAAACAGGACAGCTACGTGTAAGAGAATGAACCTGGATCACGGTCTAACCCCACACACAAGAGCAAGTCCGAAATGGATCAAAGACCTGAATGTCACTCATGAAACCATAAACCTCTTAGAGAAAAACATGGGCAAAAATCTCTTGGACATGAACACGGGCGACTTCTGCATGAACATACCTCCCCGGGCAAGGGCAAGGGAAACAGACGCAAAAATGAACAAGGGGGACAAAACCAAGCTGAAAAGCCTCTGTACAGCAAAAGACACCATCGATAGAACAAAGAGTTATCCTGGACTATGGGAGAGTATATTCATAAATGACAGATCCGATCAAGGGGTGACATCCAATACACATAAAGAGTTCACCGCACCTCAACAGACAGGAAAGCAAATACTCCAATCAAAAAATGGGCAAGAGGCGCTGAACAGACTCTTCCGCAAGCAAGGAATTCAAGTGGCCAACAGGCACATGAAAAGATGCTCCACCTGGCTAATCATCAGAGAAATCCAAATTAAAACCACCATGAGATATCACCTCACACAAGTCAGGATGGCCACCATCCAGAAGACACACAACAGATGTGGGCAAGGTTGTGGGAGAGGGGAACCCTCCTACACTGCTGGTGGGAACCTAAAGTCAGTTCGTCCGTTGGGGAAAGCTGTGTGGAGGTTCCTCAAGGAGCTCAGAATAGAAATACCATTTCACCCAGGAATTCCACTTCTAGGAATTTACCCTAGGAATGCGGCAGCCCGGTTGGCAGAGGACAGATGCACCCCTATGTTAATCGCAGCACTATTTACAATAGACAAGAAATGGAAATGTCCATCAGTAGAGGCATGCATAAAGAAGAGGGTGGTTACATATACAAAATGGAATATTACTCAGCCGTAAGACAAAAACAGATCCTACCGTTTGCCACAACATGGATGTAGCTAGAGGGTAGTATGCTCAGTGAAATAAGCCAGGCGGAGAAAGAAAAGCACCAAATGATTTGACTCATATGTGGAGTAAAAGAACAAAGAAAAACGGAAGGATCAAAACAGCAGCAGAATCACAGAACCCAAGAATGGAGTAACAGTTACCAAAGAGAACGGGACTGGGGTGGATGCGTTGCCAAGGGAGGGAGAAGGGTGGGGAAAAGATAGGGGGCCTTATGATTCGCATTTATAATGTGGGGGGGGGGCGTGGCACAGGGAGAGCTGTGCAACACAGAGAAGACACGTAGTGATTCTACAGCATCTTACTTACTACGCTGCTGTACAGTGACTGTCATCGGTTTGTGGGGGGGGGTGCTTGGTGAAGGGGGGAGTCTAGTAAACATAATGTTCTTCATGTAACTGTAGATTATTGATAACAAAATGAATAAAAATAAAATATAATAAAAAAGAGAAAGTAAAAATGGTTTCCCAGTTTACTGTGTTGTGTTCTTTATATACCAGACACAGGACCCCAAAATGAGACCAAAGAGAAAGTCTGGGCTGGTAGGCCCTGTCCGAATGTGAGATGTTCCTATGCTGAAACCTGGTGGTACCTTGCCTACGCTTTCTGGGAAGCAAAGAAAGAATCTGCCTGCTAGCTAGAGTAAGGGAAGTCATGCGGTCGGACCCCTCCTCCGAATCTGTCCCCTGCCTGGCTGGCCATGGCGGGAGAACGCATGCCTGGCTCGAGGCCTCCCAGAGAAGATGGGAAGGCCCGGAGCTGAGGGCGGTCCACGTGCCCCGGCCGACCTGGCCTCCGGAACCGCGGGGGAAGAGGGAGGGGTGCACGGCATTGGCCATCGCACCCCGGATGCTGAGCGCAGGGCAGAGCCGGCACACGCGGCAGGGTGAGCCATGACAGACGCCGGCACCTGCGGCCCTGAAACGGTCTGCACGGCGGTCTCGCTGGCCCAAACACCTGCACGGCACTCAGCGGGCAGTCCCGGGGGCAAGGGATTCTACTGGGTTTGGCGTTGCGGCCACGCCCTGTGACCTTTGGGCAGGGGCTCCTGTGGGAGGGTCTGGTGTGCTCACGGCGGTGGGGGCCCCGTGATGCGTTCCCCCTGGGTGACATCACGGTTGCCCGGGCTCCGATGTGATGCGTCCCCTGGCTGACCAATCAGAGGTCAACCCTAGCTGGGCAGCTCAGTGCGAGCTTGGCCTGAGAAGGAGTTAGAAGCTCTCCCTAGCTTCATACGCTATTCTCCTGCCTGCCTCAAAACGAAGGACTAACTGACACGACGCCACCCTCGTGGGCTGCCGTCGTCAGGTCCCCACCGGCCCGACACAGGGCCGTGGAGATCATCACAACCGCCCGCCTCGGGCTGGACTGTGACGTGGAGGACGAACCTATGGAGGTAACATCAAGCTCCCGGGCCATCATCTTCTGGTCCACACCGGCCCCACGCCGGGCCGAGGGCATCATCACAACATCCGGCCTGGGGCCGAAAAGTGATGCGGACGAAGAACCTATGGAGGTAACATCAACCTCCCGGGCCATCGTCTTCTGGTCCCCACCGGCCCCACGCCGGGCCGAGGGCATCATCACAACATCCGGCCTGGGGCCAAAAAGTGATGCGGACGAAGAACCTATGGGACACAACACCACCCGACCGGGCCATCGTCCTCCGGTCCGCACCGGCCCCACACCAGGTCGTGGGCAACATCACAACCGCCGGCCTGGGGCCGGACCCTGACCCGGAGGACGAACCTATGGACACAACACCACCCGACCGGGCCATCGTCCTCCGGTCCGTCACCGGCCCCACACCAGGCCGTGGGCAACATCACAACCGCCGGCCTGGGGCCGGACCCTGAACCGGAGGACGAACCTATGGACACAACACCACCCAACCGGGCCATCGTCTTCCGGTCCGCACCGGCCCCACACCAGGCCGTGGGCGTCATCACAACAGCCGGCCTAGGGCCGGACAGTGATGCGGAGGAAGAACCTATGGACCACAACACCACCCGACTGTTGCCATCGTCTTCCGGTCCGCACCGGCCCCACGCCAGGCCGTGGGCGTCATCACAGCCGCCGGCCTCCTGGCCCCCTCCCATAACATCCTCACGGGCCCCACCCGATGCCGCACGTGGCACCGCTGCCGGAGTCAGCCCTACCCCCGACGATGGTGAAGGGCTGGGCACACCACCCTCCTCAAGGCCGTCTACAGCCCCCATCCCCATGCCCCAGACAAGGCCGATGTTCATATCCTCCTATCCATTAAACTCTTCCCCCAAATGTGTGTGTATGTGTGTGTGTGTATTGTATATTCCCACTAAATCCTGTTCTTGCTAATATGTCTCTGCTCTGTTTACTCTTTCACTCAGCTGCAGAGGAAGGACTCACAGACACGAGGGATAATGTTTTGTGCCACACCAAAAGATGCAACATGTCCCATGCCCCAGTGACTGGGATGTGGAGGTAGCCGCGTTTTATGACTGTGCACGCTCGACGCGAGGTCTGCGTGCTGAGCGTTTAAGGGATGACAACCCAGGGGGAGGCAAGTCCAGAGGAGGGAGATGGGGTTGGCTTACGAGGCCCCTTCCCTCTTCTCCGCTACTGCTCTGGTAGCAAATTCCTGCTGTGACACACAGAACCTCTCTGTTCATTTTGGTTTTGAAACATGTTTAGTTCTGTGTGTGTGTGTGTGTGTGTGTGTGTGTGTGTGTGTGTGTGTGCGTGCGCGCGCGCGCCTGTGTGAGTGTGTACCACTGCCCGTATCGGTCGAAAAAGTAATAAAGGGACACGCGACAGAGCGAACAGGTTGCAAACAGTGACCAGAAAGGGTAAAGTTTTCCACTAGCTTCTGGGGATTTCCTTGCCATGTGTTTCTATACAATTTTAGGAAGATTTTGCTGGAAATGTCGCTGGGACCACTCTGAACCGTCACGGTAGTTAAGATAATAAGCCAGGACAGGAGAGCAGCAAAGAGCACCCACAGTGTGTCTCCTATGTATCAGGCCAAGCGCTACAGGCTTTACTTCTACCACCTCACTTCATCTCTCACACCATGACTGACGTGGGATGACCTTATGCACCACCTTCATACATGAGCAAAAAGTTACCTCAGAATCACTTCCCTTCACAGAAAATCAATAAATGCAAGGACATAAACATTCCTAGAATTCCAGCCACCACCACCCAAATCTTTACGCTCAGCATCCTTTCAAATCCAACAGAAACATAGCACTAAATGCTATACGATTCCATTTCAGGTAGACCTCACTCCCATCTAAATGCCGAAATGCACTGAAACTCCACCTACACCTTGACAGCAGAGGGGAGCAGTTTCCCCAGGAGCTAGCTGGCCTGCCACCTCACAGTGAGCCCACGGGCCACTAGCTCACACCAGCCCTGCGTGTCCCCAAAAGGTGGCTCCCTTAAGCTGTGACTACACATGCTCTCTTGGAGATGGGCAGCCAAGCAGGGCCACCGAGGTGACATCGGTGTGCAGGCACACAGACCAACTACTGGGCATGCACCTGCCTCAGCGCCAGCAGGCCAGCCGGGGTGCCCCGTGTGGGGCCTCGGATCTGCCCCGCAGCTCACGCAGCCACCCCAGCAGGGCCAGCCCCAGGGCAGAGCACCCGGAGGGTCCCCGCCCGCACCGGTTAGAGAGTCCAGGTGGCCACCTACCCCCAGCGGACTCGTGCCACCTACCCAGATGTTCCAACCCATGGCCACTCCTCTCAAGACCCAAAGACACAGCTAACTCACAGAAACAAACACAAGGAATCAAGAATGAGAAGGAGACAGAGGAATCACTGTGCACCTAGTGACAGTATGTTGATAAAAATGGGCAAAATCAGTAAATAGGTAGATACAATAGGTAGATGGATAGATTAGATGAGACTGATAGGTTCATGGAGATGATAGATGAGATAGATACAAAGATAGAATGATACATTAGATAGATGATATAGATACACATAGAGAGATTAGACAGACACATTAGATAGCTGATAGATTAGGTGGACAGATTAGACAGACACCTACAGACACATATAGATAGACGATAGGTAGAAAGATTGATAAGATGACGGACTAGATAGATGATAGATACATTAGACTGATTAGATAGATGATATAGATTCACACAGATTAGCTAGACACATTGATATAGATACATATAGATGATAGATAATAGACGGATAGGTGATAGATTAGGTAGTTTGGACAGATAGACACATAGATGAAAGTAGATGATAGTAGATAGATTAGGTAGGTAGATATAGATAGATAGATAGATAGATAGATAGATAGATAGATACATAGATAGATAGATAGATAGACAGACAGACAGACAGACAGACAGACAGACAGACAGACAGACAGACAGACAGATAGATAGATAGATAGATAGATAGATAGATAGATAGATAGATAGATAGATGGATGGATGGATGGATGGATGGATGGATGGATGGATGGACAGACAGATAGATAGATAGATAGATGGATGGGACAGACAGACAGGAAAGCATAATACTAAACAATGCTAATAGCTCATAACCAGGAGAGCAACGATGAAAGCACAGACAAGAACTACAAACAAAAAGAAGAAAGAAATCAAGTTTAGGAAGTGCACTAAGGACACAGCTATCAATTATCACACTAAAGGGAAAGACTTTAAATGCTCCAATCGAAAGACACAGGGTTGAAATGAATGCATGAAAACTCAAGACCACCTACGTGCTCCCTTACAGGAGGCTCACTTGAGATCCAAGCGCACAGACAAACTACAAGTTGAAGGGGTGGGAAAACGTCCCCTACAGAAGTGAAACCGAGAAAGAAAAAGAACAAAACTTTAAAGATGGCTTGGTAGGATTAAAGATGGCAGGCAGTATGAGAGGGGAGGCGGAAACCTCCTCCGAAAACCACATACATACATACATACATACAGTATGGGAATATGACAACTACACCAGATCCTGGAAGAGAAGCGGGAAAGAGGCCGGCCGTGGCAGCCCGCCCCCGCAAGGTGGAGGGTGATGTACCAAGGCCGTGATCCAGAGGGACCCCGCCAGCACTTCTTCCTGCACCCGAGCTCAGCGGAGGGAGGAAGAGAAACGGAGCCGGGGGGGCGGCTGGAGGCTCACGCCCGCTGTACACCCAGCCCTGCAGATCTGCTCTGGGAGCACGAACCTACCTTACAGGATGCTCTGGAGGATGATCGGTGGGGTCGGAAAGCGAAGACGGGTGGAATACTTTGGAGAGACTTGACATTCCTGCCACTTGCGGAAACACAGGGAGATCCACATCCGGCCGCTGTGGGGCAAAAGAAAGGGGGGCAGTCTGAGAGGCTTCGTCACAGCGAGAGAGCTGCGAAACGGGCAAGGGTTGCACAGAGCTTGCCACTCAGAAGGAAGCACAGGTGCGCAAAACTGTCCCGGTGCACTCTGCCCCGTAGGTGGGGGAACTTTTAGGAGCTCCGGGCGCTCCAGGACCCCTGGCTGGCTATGCAGCTCCAAGGCCTCCCCACCATGATGTGACTGATACACAACACGGCCTGCCTGCACCTTCCTCCCCAACAGCACCGGCTCGCAAAGAGGCTGCCCCCTCCATCGCACCAGGCCAGCGACAGGACGGCCCCACCTATGGCAGCTACAGGTGCAAAGCACAGAGGCTTCTCCCTGCGTGCTCCGCAAACTGGCCCCGGCAGTGGAGACAGGCACTGCGGCCGGGAAGCAGGAGAGGCCTCTTTCCTCCTGCGGGCACCGGCACCGCTCCCGTGACCCCTGCCTGCCATCACCCCAAGGACTGAGCAGCTCCAGAGACAAAAGCTTCTGGGCGCTAGAGGGTGCCACCTACAAATAGGAAACGTCAAAGTCAAAGGAACCTGCTACTGGACTCGAGCAATCTTCGTGAAAGGGATCTCAACATAAAAATCAGAAACATGCTCAAGGAGCTACAGCAAAAAATTGCCCCTGTCTCATGAGCATAATTACCTGTCCCTCCCTCTCCCTCTCTCCCTCCCTCCCTCCCTCTCTATCTCTCTCTCTCTCTATCTATCTCTCTATCTCTCTCTCTCTATCTATCTCTCTCTCTCTGTCTCTATCTCTTCACGAGGAGCACTTTTGAGGCCTTGTTCTGAGAGGGACGCTGGGACAGCCCAGAGCTCTCAGGTCCACCCCGGCCGGTGTCAGGGCCGTCCCACAAGGGGTCTGACCGAACTGCAATGGGGGGACGCCGCACGTGTAACTCCACAGGAGATAACAGTGCCGCACGCTAAGCCTTCCCATGAATGGCTAGAGGCTAGGTGACTCCACCGATATCAGGTGATGGCTACATCCCAGGCCTCATTTCCGTGGCAACCTTTTCTCCCTATGAAACCTGAAAGCAGCACATGGAAAGATACTATCAGTCTCCACCATCTCACTTCTCAGTTTAGGCTCGATGTTCCTGTATCACATCTTCTCTTCGTTTCAGTTTTCTCGGCGGGTTGGTGTCCTGAAAAACAAAAAAAAAATTGAATCAGGAATGGAATGAAATGGCAGGGGGTATAAGATTCTATTTAAAACACCATCAGCAGAACAAAGACATCTTACCGTATGGGAGGATGATATTCATAGATGACACATCCGATGAGGGGTTGACATCTAAAATACGTATTAAGTGTTCATGCACTTCCACACACAAAAAGCAAATAATCCCAATCACAAAATGGGCAGAGGAGCTGAACAGACACTTCTCCAAACAAGAAATTCAGGTGGCCAACAGGCACATGAAAAGATGCTCCACATCGCTTATCATCACAGAAACGCAAACTAATACCACCATGAGATATCACCTCACACAAGTCAGGATGGCCACCACCCAGAAGACACACAACAGATGATGGCAAGGTTGTGGAGAGAGGGGAACCCTCCTACACTGCTGGTGGTGGGAGTGTAAATTGGTTCATCCGTTGAGGAAAAGCAGTGTGGAGGTTCCTCAAAAACCAAAAAATAGAAATACCATTTGACCCAGAAATCCCAATTCCAGTTATTTACGCCACAAGAATGCATCAGCCCGGTTAGCAAAAGGCAGATGCACCCCTAGGTTAATCGCAGCAGTATTTGCGATAGACAAGAAATGGAAATTTTCGTCAGTAGAGGAATGCATAAAGAACAGGTGATACATAATCAAAAAGAAGGACAAGAACAACATGATCATCTGCACAGACGCTGAAAAAGCATCTGACAAAACTCAACATCCACTCACGGTAAAAACTCTCAACAAAATGGGTCAGGAGGGCAAGTACCTCAACATAAGAAAGGCCACATATGTTAAAACCACAGCCAACATCACACTGAACAGTGAGAAGCTGAAAGCTGTTCCTCTGAGATGGGGAACAAGACAGGGATGCCCACTCTGACTGCGGTTCTTCAACATAGTACTGGAGGTCCTAGCCATGGCAAGTAGACTAAACAAACAAATACAAGGAATCCAGACTGGTAAAGAAGAAGTCGAACTCTCACTGTTTGCAGATGACATGATATTGGACTTAAAAAGAACCCGAAAGACTTCACTCCGAAACGGCTGCAACAGATATCGGAAAAGAGCAGAGGCGCAGGACACAAACTGAATGCACAGAAATCTGTGGCTTTCCCATACACTAACGGTGACCAGGAAAACCATTCGATCCACAATGGCATCAAAATGAAGAAAATACCTAGTCACAAACCAAACCAAGGAAGTGAAAGACCGAAACCCTGAAACCTATAAGACACTCACCACGTGAATTAAAGAGGACACTGACAAATGGAAACTCACCCCATGCCCTTGGCTAGGGACAATGCATATCATCAAAATGGCCATCCTGCCCAAAGCAATACGCAGATTTGATGCGATCCCTATCGAATCACCAACCGCATTCTTCAACCAACTGGAACAAGTAGTCCAAAAGTTCACCTGGAGACCCCAAAGACCCCAAATGAAGAGCCACAGCGGTCCTGAGAAGGAAGAATAAAGTGGGCGGGGTGGGGGTGGATCTCCCTTCCCAACTTCCAGCTCTACTACGAAGCCACAGAAACCTAGACAGTTCGGCACTGCCACAAGAGGGAGCCACAGACCAGTGCAACAGAATAGAGACTCCACACATTAACCCCAACACATGTGGTCAATTCAGACATGATAAAGGAGCCATGGACATACCATGGGGAAGGGACCGTCTCTTCGACAGATGGTGCCGGCAGAAACAGGACAGCTACGTGTAAGAGAATGAACCTGGATCACGGTCTAACCCCACACACAAGAGCAAGTCCGAAATGGATCAAAGACCTGAATGTCACTCATGAAACCATAAACCTCTTAGAGAAAAACATGGGCAAAAATCTCTTGGACATGAACACGGGCGACTTCTGCATGAACATACCTCCCCGGGCAAGGGCAAGGGAAACAGACGCAAAAATGAACAAGGGGGACAAAACCAAGCTGAAAAGCCTCTGTACAGCAAAAGACACCATCGATAGAACAAAGAGTTATCCTGGACTATGGGAGAGTATATTCATAAATGACAGATCCGATCAAGGGGTGACATCCAATACACATAAAGAGTTCACGCACCTCAACAGACAGAAAGCAAATACTCCAATCAAAAAATGGGCAGAGGAGCTGAACAGACTCTTCCGCAAGCAAGGAATTCAAGTGGCCAACAGGCACATGAAAAGATGCTCCACCTGGCTAATCATCAGAGAAATCCAAATTAAAACCACCATGAGATATCACCTCACACAAGTCAGGATGGCCACCATCCAGAAGACACACAACAGATGTGGGCAAGGTTGTGGGAGAGGGGAACCCTCCTACACTGCTGGTGGGAACCTAAGTCAGTTCGTCCGTTGGGGAAAGCTGTGTGGAGGTTCCTCAAGGAGCTCAGAATAGAAATACCATTTCACCCAGGAATTCCACTTCTAGGAATTTACCCTAGGAATGCGGCAGCCCGGTTGGCAGAGGACAGATGCACCCCTATGTTAATCGCAGCACTATTTACAATAGACAAGAAATGGAAATGTCCATCAGTAGAGGCATGCATAAAGAAGAGGTGGTACATATACACAATGGAATATTACTCAGCCGTAAGACAAAAACAGATCCTACCGTTTGCCACAACATGGATGTAGCTAGAGGGTAGTATGCTCAGTGAAATAAGCCAGGCAGAGAAAGACAAGCACCAAATGATTTGACTCATATGTGGAGTAAAAGAACAAAGAAAAAACGGAAGGATCAAAACAGCAGCAGAATCACAGAACCCAAGAATGGAGTAACAGTTACCAAAGAGAAAGGGACTGGGGTGGATGCGTTGCCAAGGGAGGGAGAAGGGTGGGGAAAAGATAGGGGGCCTTATGATTCGCATTTATAATGTGGGGGGGGGGCCGTGGCACAGGGAGAGCTGTGCAACACAGAGAAGACACGTAGTGATTCCTACAGCATCTTACTTACTACGCTGCTGTACAGTGACTGTCATCGGTTTGTGGGGGGGGGGGTGCTTGGGTGAAGGGGGGAGTCTAGTAAACATAATGTTCTTCATGTAACTGTAGATTATTGATAACAAAATGAATAAAAATAAAAATATAATAAAAGTGAGAAAGTAAAAATGGTTTTCCCAGTTTACTGTGTTGTGTTCTTTATATACCAGACACAGGACCCCAAAATGAGACCAAAGAGAAAGTCTGGGCTGGTAGGCCCTGTCCGAATGTGAGATGTTCCTATGCTGAAACCTGGTGGTACCTTGCCTACGCTTTCTGGGAAGCAAAGAAAGAATCTGCCTGCTAGCTAGAGTAAGGGAAGTCATGCGGTCGGACCCCTCCTCCGAATCTGTCCCCTGCCTGGCTGGCCATGGCGGAGAACGCATGCCTGGCTCGAGGCCTCCCAGAGAAGATGGGAAGGCCCGGAGCGAGGGCGGTCCACGTGCCCCGGCCGACCTGGCCTCCGGAACCGCGGGGGAAGAGGGAGGGGTGCACGGCATTGGCCATCGCACCCCGGATGCTGAGCGCAGGCAGAGCCGGCACACGGGCAGGGTGAGCCATGACAGACGCCGGCACTGCGGCCCTGAACGGTCTGCACGGCGGTCTCGCTGGCCCAAACACCTGCACGGCACTCAGCGGGCAGTCCCGGGGGCAAGGGATTCTACTGGGTTTGGCGTTGCGGCCACGCCCTGTGACCTTTGGGCAGGGGCTCCTGTGGGAGGGTCTGGTGTGCTCACGGCGGTGGGGGCCCCGTGATGCGTTCCCCCTGGGTGACATCACGGTTGCCCGGGCTCCTATGTGATGCGTCCCCTGGCTGACCAATCAGAGGTCACCCTAGCTGGGCAGCTCAGTGCGAGCTTGGCCTGAGAAGGAGTTAGAAGCTCTCCCTAGCTTCATACGCTATTCTCCTGCCTGCCTCAAACGAAGGACTAACTGACACGACGCCACCCTCGTGGGCTGCCGTCGTCAGGTCCCCACCGGCCCGACACAGGGCCGTGGAGATCATCACAACCGCCCGCCTCGGGCTGGACTGTGACGTGGAGGACGAACCTATGGAGGTAACATCAAGCTCCCGGGCCATCATCTTCTGGTCCACACCGGCCCCACGCCGGGCCGAGGGCATCATCACAACATCCGGCCTGGGGCCGAAAAGTGATGCGGACGAAGAACCTATGGAGGTAACATCAACCTCCCGGGCCATCGTCTTCTGGTCCCCACCGGCCCCACGCCGGGCCGAGGGCATCATCACAACATCCGGCCTGGGGCCAAAAAGTGATGCGGACGAAGAACCTATGGACACAACACCACCCGACCGGGCCATCGTCCTCCGGTCCGCACCGGCCCCACACCAGGCCGTGGGCAACATCACAACCGCCGGCCTGGGGCCGGACCCTGACCCGGAGGACGAACCTATGGACACAACACCACCCGACCGGGCCATCGTCCTCCGGTCCGCACCGGCCCCACACCAGGCCGTGGGCAACATCACAACCGCCGGCCTGGGGCCGGACCCTGAACCGGAGGACGAACCTATGGACACAACACCACCCAACCGGGGCCATCGTCTTCCGGTCCGCACCGGCCCCACACCAGGCCGTGGGCGTCATCACAACAGCCGGCCTAGGGCCGGACAGTGATGCGGAGGAAGAACCTATGGACACAACACCACCCGACTGTGCCATCGTCTTCCGGTCCGCACCGGCCCCACGCCAGGCCGTGGGCGTCATCACAGCCGCCGGCCTCCTGGCCCCCTCCCATAACATCCTCACGGGCCCCACCCGATGCCGCACGTGGCACCGCTGCCGGAGTCAGCCCTACCCCCGACGATGGTGAAGGGCTGGGCACACCACCCTCCTCAAGGCCGTCTACAGCCCCCATCCCCATGCCCCAGACAAGGCCGATGTTCATATCCTCCTATCCATTAAACTCTTCCCCAAATTGTGTGTGTGTATGTGTGTGTGTGTATTGTATATTCCCACTAAATCCTGTTCTTGCTAATATGTCTCTGCTCTGTTTACTCTTTCACTCAGCTGCAGAGGAAGGACTCACAGACACGAGGGATAATGTTTTGTGCCACACCAAAAGATGCAACATGTCCCATGCCCCAGTGACTGGGATGTGGAGGTAGCCGCGTTTTATGACTGTGCACGCTCGACGCGAGGTCTGCGTGCTGAGCGTTTAAGGGATGACAACCCAGGGGGAGGCAAGTCCAGAGGAGGGAGATGGGGTTGGCTTACGAGGCCCCTTCCCTCTTCTCCGCTACTGCTCTGGTAGCAAATTCCTGCTGTGACACACAGAACCTCTCTGTTCATTTTGGTTTTGAAACATGTTTAGTTCTGTGTGAGTGTGTGTGTGTGTGTGTGTGTGTGTGTGTGTGTGTGTGCAGTGCGCGCGCCGCGCGCGCCTGTGTGAGTGTGTACCACTGCCCGTATCGGTCGAAAAAGTAATAAAGGGACACGCGACAGAGCGAACAGGTTGCAAACAGTGACCAGAAAGGGTAAAGTTTTCCACTAGCTTCTGGGGATTTCCTTGCCATGTGTTTCTATACAATTTTAGGAAGATTTTGCTGGAAATGTCGCTGGGACCACTCTGAACCGTCACGGTAGTTAAGATAATAAGCCAGGACAGGAGAGCAGCAAAGAGCACCCACAGTGTGTCTCCTATGTATCAGGCCAAGCGCTACAGGCTTTACTTCTACCACCTCACTTCATCTCTCACACCATGACTGACGTGGGATGACCTTATGCACCACCTTCATACATGAGCAAAAAGTTACCTCAGAATCACTTCCCTTCACAGAAAATCAATAAATGCAAGGACATAAACATTCCTAGAATTCCAGCCACCACCACCCAAATCTTTACGCTCAGCATCCTTTCAAATCCAACAGAAACATAGCACTAAATGCTATACGATTCCATTTCAGGTAGACCTCACTCCCATCTAAATGCCGAAATGCACTGAAACTCCACCTACACCTTGACAGCAGAGGGGAGCAGTTTCCCCAGGAGCTAGCTGGCCTGCCACCTCACAGTGAGCCCACGGGCCACTAGCCTCACACCAGCCCTGCGTGTCCCCAAAAGGTGGCTCCCTTAAGCTGTGACTACACATGCTCTCTTGGAGATGGGCAGCCAAGCAGGGCCACCGAGGTGACATCGGTGTGCAGGCACACAGACCAACTACTGGGCATGCACCTGCCTCAGCGCCAGCAGGCCAGCCGGGGTGCCCCGTGTGGGGCCTCGGATCTGCCCCGCAGCTCACGCAGCCACCCCAGCAGGGCCAGCCCCAGGGCAGAGCACCCGGAGGGTCCCCGCCCGCACCGGTTTAGAGAGTCCAGGTGGCCACCTACCCCCAGCGGACTCGTGCCACCTACCCAGATGTTCCAACCCATGGCCACTCCTCTCAAGACCCAAAGACACAGCTAACTCACAGAAACAAACACAAGGAATCAAGAATGAGAAGGAGACAGAGGAATCACTGTGCACCTAGTGACAGTATGTTGATAAAAATGGGCAAAATCAGTAAATAGGTAGATACAATAGGTAGATGGATAGATTAGATGAGACTGATAGGTTCATGGAGATGATAGATGAGATAGATACAAAGATAGAATGATACATTAGATAGATGATATAGATACACATAGAGAGATTAGACAGACACATTAGATAGCTGATAGATTAGGTGGACAGATTAGACAGACACCTACAGACACATATAGATAGACGATAGGTAGAAAGATTGATAAGATGACGGACTAGATAGATGATAGATACATTAGACTGATTAGATAGATGATATAGATTCACACAGATTAGCTAGACACATTGATATAGATACATATAGATGATAGATAATAGACGGATAGGTGATAGATTAGGTAGTTTGGACAGATAGACACATAGATGAAAGTAGATGATAGTAGATAGATTAGGTAGGTAGATATAGATAGATAGATAGATAGATAGATAGATAGATAGATAGATAGATAGATAGATAGATAGATAGACAGACAGACAGACAGACAGACAGACAGACAGACAGACAGACAGATAGATAGATAGATAGATAGATAGATAGATAGATAGATAGATAGATAGATGGATGGATGGATGGATGGATGGATGGATGGATGGACAGACAGATAGATAGATAGATAGATGGATGGACAGACAGACAGGAAAGCATAATACTAAACAATGCTATAGCTCATAACCAGGAGAGCAACGATGAAAGCACAGACAAGAACTACAAACAAAAAGAAGAAAGAAATCAAGTTTAGGAAGTGCACTAAGGACACAGCTATCAATTATCACACTAAAGGGAAAGACTTTAAATGCTCCAATCGAAAGACACAGGGTTGAATGAATGCATGAAAACTCAAGACCACCTACGTGCTCCCTTACAGGAGGCTCACTTGAGATCCAAGCGCACAGACAAACTACAAGTTGAAGGGGTGGGAAAACGTCCCCTACAGAAGTGAAACCGAGAAAGAAAAAGAACAAAACTTTAAAGATGGCTTGGTAGGATTAAAGATGGCAGGCAGCATGAGAGGGGAGGCGGAAACCTCCTCCGAAAACCACATACATACATACATACATACAGTATGGGAATATGACAACTACACCAGATCCTGGAAGAGAAGCGGGAAAGAAGGCTGCCGTGGCAGGCCGTCACCTCAAGGTGGAGGGTGATGTACCAAGGCCGTGATCCAGAGGGACCCCGCCAGCACTTCTTCCTGCACCCGAGCTCAGCGGAGGGAGGAAGAGAAACGGAGCCGGGGAGGCGGGTGGAGGCTCAGGACCGCTGAACACCCAGCCCTGCAGATCTGCTCTGGGAGCACGAACCTACCTTACAGGATGCTCTGGAGGATGATCGGTGGGGTCGGAAAGCGAAGACGGGTGGAATACTTGGAGAGACTTGACATTCCTGCCACTTGCGGAACACAGGGAGATCCACATCCGGCCGCTGTGGGGCAAAAGAAAGGCGGGCAGTCTGAGAGGCTTCGTCACAGCGAGAGAGCTGCGAAACGGGCAAGGGTTGCACAGAGCTTGCCACTCAGAAGGAAGCACAGGTGCGCAAAACTGTCCCGGTGCACTCTGCCCCGTAGGTGGGGGAACTTTTAGGAGCTCCGGGCGCTCCAGACCCCTGGCTGGCTATGCAGCTCCAAGGCCTCCCCACCATGATGTGACTGATACACAACACGGCCTGCTGCACCTTCCTCCCCAACAGCACCGGCTCGCAAAGAGGCTGCCCCCTCCATCGCACCAGGCCAGCGACAGGACGGCCCCACCTATGGCAGCTACAGGTGCAAAGCACAGAGGCTTCTCCCTGCGTGCTCCGCAAACTGGCCCCGGCAGTGGAGACAGGCACTGCGGCCGGGAAGCAGGAGAGGCCTCTTTCCTCCTGCGGGCACCGGCACCGCTCCCGTGACCCCTGCCTGCCATCACCCCAAGGACTGAGCAGCTCCAGAGACAAAAGCTTCTGGGCGCTAGAGGGTGCCACCTACAAATAGGAAACGTCAAAGTCAAAGGAACCTGCTAACTGGACTCGAGCAATCTTCGTGAAAGGGATCTCAACATAAAAATCAGAAACATGCTCAAGGAGCTACAGCAAAAAATTGCCCCTGTCTCATGAGCATAATTACCTGTCCCTCCCTCTCCCTCTCTCCCTCCCTCCCTCCCTCTCTATCTCTCTCTCTCTCTATCTATCTCTCTATCTCTCTCTCTCTATCTATCTCTCTCTCTCTGTCTCTATCTCTTCACGAGGAGCACTTTTGAGGCCTTGTTCTGAGAGGGACGCTGGGACAGCCCAGAGCTCTCAGGTCCACCCCGGCCGGTGTCAGGGCCGTCCCACAAGGGGTCTGACCGAACTGCAATGGGGGGACGCCGCACGTGTAACTCCACAGGAGATAACAGTGCCGCACGCTAAGCCTTCCCATGAATGGCTAGAGGCTAGGTGACTCCACCGATATCAGGTGATGGCTACATCCCAGGCCTCATTTCCGTGGCAACCTTTTCTCCCTATGAAACCTGAAAGCAGCACATGGAAAGATACTATCAGTCTCCACCATCTCACTTCTCAGTTTAGGCTCGATGTTCCTGTATCACATCTTCTCTTCGTTTCAGTTTTCTCGGCGGGTTGGTGTCCTGAAAAACAAAAAAAAAATTGAATCAGGAATGGAATGAAATGGCAGGGGGTATAAGATTCTATTTAAAACACCATCAGCAGAACAAAGACATCTTACCGTATGGGAGGATGATATTCATAGATGACACATCCGATGAGGGGTTGACATCTAAAATACGTATTAAGTGTTCATGCACTTCCACACACAAAAAGCAAATAATCCCAATCACAAAATGGGCAGAGGAGCTGAACAGACACTTCTCCAAACAAGAAATTCAGGTGGCCAACAGGCACATGAAAAGATGCTCCACATCGCTTATCATCACAGAAACGCAAACTAATACCACCATGAGATATCACCTCACACAAGTCAGGATGGCCACCACCCAGAAGACACACAACAGATGATGGCAAGGTTGTGGAGAGAGGGGAACCCTCCTACACTGCTGGTGGTGGGAGTGTAAATTGGTTCATCCGTTGAGGAAAAGCAGTGTGGAGGTTCCTCAAAAACCAAAAAATAGAAATACCATTTGACCCAGAAATCCCAATTCCAGTTATTTACGCCACAAGAATGCATCAGCCCGGTTAGCAAAAGGCAGATGCACCCCTAGGTTAATCGCAGCAGTATTTGCGATAGACAAGAAATGGAAATTTTCGTCAGTAGAGGAATGCATAAAGAACAGGTGATACATAATCAAAAAGAAGGACAAGAACAACATGATCATCTGCACAGACGCTGAAAAAGCATCTGACAAAACTCAACATCCACTCACGGTAAAAACTCTCAACAAAATGGGTCAGGAGGGCAAGTACCTCAACATAAGAAAGGCCACATATGTTAAAACCACAGCCAACATCACACTGAACAGTGAGAAGCTGAAAGCTGTTCCTCTGAGATGGGGAACAAGACAGGGATGCCCACTCTGACTGCGGTTCTTCAACATAGTACTGGAGGTCCTAGCCATGGCAAGTAGACTAAACAAACAAATACAAGGAATCCAGACTGGTAAAGAAGAAGTCGAACTCTCACTGTTTGCAGATGACATGATATTGGACTTAAAAAGAACCCGAAAGACTTCACTCCGAAACGGCTGCAACAGATATCGGAAAAGAGCAGAGGCGCAGGACACAAACTGAATGCACAGAAATCTGTGGCTTTCCCATACACTAACGGTGACCAGGAAAACCATTCGATCCACAATGGCATCAAAATGAAGAAAATACCTAGTCACAAACCAAACCAAGGAAGTGAAAGACCGAAACCCTGAAACCTATAAGACACTCACCACGTGAATTAAAGAGGACACTGACAAATGGAAACTCACCCCATGCCCTTGGCTAGGGACAATGCATATCATCAAAATGGCCATCCTGCCCAAAGCAATACGCAGATTTGATGCGATCCCTATCGAATCACCAACCGCATTCTTCAACCAACTGGAACAAGTAGTCCAAAAGTTCACCTGGAGACCCCAAAGACCCCAAATGAAGAGCCACAGCGGTCCTGAGAAGGAAGAATAAAGTGGGCGGGTGGGGGTGGATCTCCCTTCCCAACTTCCAGCTCTACTACGAAGCCACAGTAACCTAGACAGTTCGGCACTGCCACAAGAGGGAGCCACAGACCAGTGCAACAGAATAGAGACTCCACACATTAACCCCAACACATGTGGTCAATTCAGACATGATAAAGGAGCCATGGACATACCATGGGGAAGGGACCGTCTCTTCGACAGATGGTGCCGGCAGAAACAGGACAGCTACGTGTAAGAGAATGAACCTGGATCACGGTCTAACCCCACACACAAGAGCAAGTCCGAAATGGATCAAAGACCTGAATGTCACTCATGAAACCATAAACCTCTTAGAGAAAAACATGGGCAAAAATCTCTTGGACATGAACACGGGCGACTTCTGCATGAACATACCTCCCCGGGCAAGGGCAAGGGAAACAGACGCAAAAATGAACAAGGGGGACAAAACCAAGCTGAAAAGCCTCTGTACAGCAAAAGACACCATCGATAGAACAAAGAGTTATCCTGGACTATGGGAGAGTATATTCATAAATGACAGATCCGATCAAGGGGTGACATCCAATACACATAAAGAGTTCACGCACCTCAACAGACAGAAAGCAAATACTCCAATCAAAAAATGGGCAGAGGAGCTGAACAGACTCTTCCGCAAGCAAGGAATTCAAGTGGCCAACAGGCACATGAAAAGATGCTCCACCTGGCTAATCATCAGAGAAATCCAAATTAAAACCACCATGAGATATCACCTCACACAAGTCAGGATGGCCACCATCCAGAAGACACACAACAGATGTGGGCAAGGTTGTGGGAGAGGGGAACCCTCCTACACTGCTGGTGGGAACCTAAGTCAGTTCGTCCGTTGGGGAAAGCTGTGTGGAGGTTCCTCAAGGAGCTCAGAATAGAAATACCATTTCACCCAGGAATTCCACTTCTAGGAATTTACCCTAGGAATGCGGCAGCCCGGTTGGCAGAGGACAGATGCACCCCTATGTTAATCGCAGCACTATTTACAATAGACAAGAAATGGAAATGTCCATCAGTAGAGGCATGCATAAAGAAGAGGTGGTACATATACACAATGGAATATTACTCAGCCGTAAGACAAAAACAGATCCTACCGTTTGCCACAACATGGATGTAGCTAGAGGGTAGTATGCTCAGTGAAATAAGCCAGGCGGAGAAAGACAAGCACCAAATGATTTGACTCATATGTGGAGTAAAAGAACAAAGAAAAACGGAAGGATCAAAACAGCAGCAGAATCACAGAACCCAAGAATGGAGTAACAGTTACCAAAGAGAAAGGGACTGGGGTGGATGCGTTGCCAAGGGAGGGAGAAGGGTGGGGAAAAGATAGGGGGCCTTATGATTCGCATTTATAATGTGGGGGGGGGGCGTGGCACAGGGAGAGCTGTGCAACACAGAGAAGACACGTAGTGATTCTACAGCATCTTACTTACTACGCTGCTGTACAGTGACTGTCATCGGTTTGTGGGGGGGGGTGCTTGGTGAAGGGGGGAGTCTAGTAAACATAATGTTCTTCATGTAACTGTAGATTATTGATAACAAAATGAATAAAAATAAAATATAATAAAAGTGAGAAAGTAAAAATGGTTTCCCAGTTTACTGTGTTGTGTTCTTTATATACCAGACACAGGACCCCAAAATGAGACCAAAGAGAAAGTCTGGGCTGGTAGGCCCTGTCCGAATGTGAGATGTTCCTATGCTGAAACCTGGTGGTACCTTGCCTACGCTTTCTGGGAAGCAAAGAAAGAATCTGCCTGCTAGCTAGAGTAAGGGAAGTCATGCGGTCGGACCCCTCCTCCGAATCTGTCCCCTGCCTGGCTGGCCATGGCGGAGAACGCATGCCTGGCTCGAGGCCTCCCAGAGAAGATGGGAAGGCCCGGAGCGAGGGCGGTCCACGTGCCCCGGCCGACCTGGCCTCCGGAACCGCGGGGGAAGAGGGAGGGGTGCACGGCATTGGCCATCGCACCCCGGATGCTGAGCGCAGGCAGAGCCGGCACACGGGCAGGGTGAGCCATGACAGACGCCGGCACTGCGGCCCTGAACGGTCTGCACGGCGGTCTCGCTGGCCCAAACACCTGCACGGCACTCAGCGGGCAGTCCCGGGGGCAAGGGATTCTACTGGGTTTGGCGTTGCGGCCACGCCCTGTGACCTTTGGGCAGGGGCTCCTGTGGGAGGGGCTGGTGTGCTCACGGCGGTGGGGGCCCCGTGATGCGTTCCCCCTGGGTGACATCACGGTTGCCCGGGCTCCTATGTGATGCGTCCCCTGGCTGACCAATCAGAGGTCACCCTAGCTGGGCAGCTCAGTGCGAGCTTGGCCTGAGAAGGAGTTAGAAGCTCTCCCTAGCTTCATACGCTATTCTCCTGCCTGCCTCAAACGAAGGACTAACTGACACGACGCCACCCTCGTGGGCTGCCGTCGTCAGGTCCCCACCGGCCCGACACAGGGCCGTGGAGATCATCACAACCGCCCGCCTCGGGCTGGACTGTGACGTGGAGGACGAACCTATGGAGGTAACATCAAGCTCCCGGGCCATCATCTTCTGGTCCACACCGGCCCCACGCCGGGCCGAGGGCATCATCACAACATCCGGCCTGGGGCCGAAAAGTGATGCGGACGAAGAACCTATGGAGGTAACATCAACCTCCCGGGCCATCGTCTTCTGGTCCCCACCGGCCCCACGCCGGGCCGAGGGCATCATCACAACATCCGGCCTGGGGCCAAAAAGTGATGCGGACGAAGAACCTATGGACACAACACCACCCGACCGGGCCATCGTCCTCCGGTCCGCACCGGCCCCACACCAGGCCGTGGGCAACATCACAACCGCCGGCCTGGGGCCGGACCCTGACCCGGAGGACGAACCTATGGACACAACACCACCCGACCGGGCCATCGTCCTCCGGTCCGCACCGGCCCCACACCAGGCCGTGGGCAACATCACAACCGCCGGCCTGGGGCCGGACCCTGACCCGGAGGACGAACCTATGGACACAACACCACCCAACCGGGCCATCGTCTTCCGGTCCGCACCGGCCCCACACCAGGCCGTGGGCGTCATCACAACAGCCGGCCTAGGGCCGGACAGTGATGCGGAGGAAGAACCTATGGACACAACACCACCCGACTGTGCCATCGTCTTCCGGTCCGCACCGGCCCCACGCCAGGCCGTGGGCGTCATCACAGCCGCCGGCCTCCTGGCCCCCTCCCATAACATCCTCACGGGCCCCACCCGATGCCGCACGTGGCACCGCTGCCGGAGTCAGCCCTACCCCCGACGATGGTGAAGGGCTGGGCACACCACCCTCCTCAAGGCCGTCTAGAGCCCCCATCCCCATGCCCCAGACAAGGCCGATGTTCATATCCTCCTATCCATTAAACTCTTCCCCAAATTGTGTGTGTGTATGTGTGTGTGTGTATTGTATATTCCCACTAAATCCTGTTCTTGCTAATATGTCTCTGCTCTGTTTACTCTTTCACTCAGCTGCAGAGGAAGGACTCACAGACACGAGGGATAATGTTTTGTGCCACACCAAAAGATGCAACATGTCCCATGCCCCAGTGACTGGGATGTGGAGGTAGCCGCGTTTTATGACTGTGCACGCTCGACGCGAGGTCTGCGTGCTGAGCGTTTAAGGGATGACAACCCAGGGGGAGGCAAGTCCAGAGGAGGGAGATGGGGTTGGCTTACGAGGCCCCTTCCCTCTTCTCCGCTACTGCTCTGGTAGCAAATTCCTGCTGTGACACACAGAACCTCTCTGTTCATTTTGGTTTTGAAACATGTTTAGTTCTGTGTGTGTGTGTGTGTGTGTGTGTGTGTGTGTGTGTGTGTGTGTGTGTGTGTGTGCGTGCGCGCGCGCGCCTGTGTGAGTGTGTACCACTGCCCGTATCGGTCGAAAAAGTAATAAAGGGACACGCGACAGAGCGAACAGGTTGCAAACAGTGACCAGAAAGGGTAAAGTTTTCCACTAGCTTCTGGGGATTTCCTTGCCATGTGTTTCTATACAATTTTAGGAAGATTTTGCTGGAAATGTCGCTGGGACCACTCTGAACCGTCACGGTAGTTAAGATAATAAGCCAGGACAGGAGAGCAGCAAAGAGCACCCACAGTGTGTCTCCTATGTATCAGGCCAAGCGCTACAGGCTTTACTTCTACCACCTCACTTCATCTCTCACACCATGACTGACGTGGGATGACCTTATGCACCACCTTCATACATGAGCAAAAAGTTACCTCAGAATCACTTCCCTTCACAGAAAATCAATAAATGCAAGGACATAAACATTCCTAGAATTCCAGCCACCACCACCCAAATCTTTACGCTCAGCATCCTTTCAAATCCAACAGAAACATAGCACTAAATGCTATACGATTCCATTTCAGGTAGACCTCACTCCCATCTAAATGCCGAAATGCACTGAAACTCCACCTACACCTTGACAGCAGAGGGGAGCAGTTTCCCCAGGAGCTAGCTGGCCTGCCACCTCACAGTGAGCCCACGGGCCACTAGCCCACACCAGCCCTGCGTGTCCCCAAAAGGTGGCTCCCTTAAGCTGTGACTACACATGCTCTCTTGGAGATGGGCAGCCAAGCAGGGCCACCGAGGTGACATCGGTGTGCAGGCACACAGACCAACTACTGGGCATGCACCTGCCTCAGCGCCAGCAGGCCAGCCGGGGTGCCCCGTGTGGGGCCTCGGATCTGCCCCGCAGCTCACGCAGCCACCCCAGCAGGGCCAGCCCCAGGGCAGAGCACCCGGAGGGTCCCCGCCCGCACCGGTTAGAGAGTCCAGGTGGCCACCTACCCCCAGCGGACTCGTGCCACCTACCCAGATGTTCCAACCCATGGCCACTCCTCTCAAGACCCAAAGACACAGCTAACTCACAGAAACAAACACAAGGAATCAAGAATGAGAAGGAGACAGAGGAATCACTGTGCACCTAGTGACAGTATGTTGATAAAAATGGGCAAAATCAGTAAATAGGTAGATACAATAGGTAGATGGATAGATTAGATGAGACTGATAGGTTCATGGAGATGATAGATGAGATAGATACAAAGATAGAATGATACATTAGATAGATGATATAGATACACATAGAGAGATTAGACAGACACATTAGATAGCTGATAGATTAGGTGGACAGATTAGACAGACACCTACAGACACATATAGATAGACGATAGGTAGACAGATTGATAAGATGACGGACTAGATAGATGATAGATACATTAGACTGATTAGATAGATGATATAGATTCACACAGATTAGCTAGACACATTGATATAGATACATATAGATGATAGATAATAGACGGATAGGTGATAGATTAGGTAGTTTGGACAGATAGACACATAGATGAAAGTAGATGATAGTAGATAGATTAGGTAGGTAGATATAGATAGATAGATAGATAGATAGATAGATAGATAGATAGATAGATAGATAGATAGATAGATAGACAGACAGACAGACAGACAGACAGACAGACAGACAGACAGACAGACAGATAGATAGATAGATAGATAGATAGATAGATAGATAGATAGATAGATGGATGGATGGATGGATGGATGGATGGATGGATGGATGGACAGACAGATAGATAGATAGATAGATGGATGGACAGACAGACAGGAAAGCATAATACTAAACAATGCTATAGCTCATAACCAGGAGAGCAACGATGAAAGCACAGACAAGAACTACAAACAAAAAGAAGAAAGAAATCAAGTTTAGGAAGTGCACTAAGGACACAGCTATCAATTATCACACTAAAGGGAAAGACTTTAAATGCTCCAATCGAAAGACACAGGGTTGAATGAATGCATGAAAACTCAAGACCACCTACGTGCTCCCTTACAGGAGGCTCACTTGAGATCCAAGCGCACAGACAAACTACAAGTTGAAGGGGTGGGAAAACGTCCCCTACAGAAGTGAAACCGAGAAAGAAAAAGAACAAAACTTTAAAGATGGCTTGGTAGGATTAAAGATGGCAGGCAGCATGAGAGGGGAGGCGGAAACCTCCTCCGAAAACCACATACATACATACATACATACAGTATGGGAATATGACAACTACACCAGATCCTGGAAGAGAAGCGGGAAAGAAGGCTGCCGTGGCAGGCCGTCACCTCAAGGTGGAGGGTGATGTACCAAGGCCGTGATCCAGAGGGACCCCGCCAGCACTTCTTCCTGCACCCGAGCTCAGCGGAGGGAGGAAGAGAAACGGAGCCGGGGAGGCGGGTGGAGGCTCAGGACCGCTGAACACCCAGCCCTGCAGATCTGCTCTGGGAGCACGAACCTACCTTACAGGATGCTCTGGAGGATGATCGGTGGGGTCGGAAAGCGAAGACGGGTGGAATACTTGGAGAGACTTGACATTCCTGCCACTTGCGGAACACAGGGAGATCCACATCCGGCCGCTGTGGGGCAAAAGAAAGGCGGGCAGTCTGAGAGGCTTCGTCACAGCGAGAGAGCTGCGAAACGGGCAAGGGTTGCACAGAGCTTGCCACTCAGAAGGAAGCACAGGTGCGCAAAACTGTCCCGGTGCACTCTGCCCCGTAGGTGGGGGAACTTTTAGGAGCTCCGGGCGCTCCAGACCCCTGGCTGGCTATGCAGCTCCAAGGCCTCCCCACCATGATGTGACTGATACACAACACGGCCTGCTGCACCTTCCTCCCCAACAGCACCGGCTCGCAAAGAGGCTGCCCCCTCCATCGCACCAGGCCAGCGACAGGACGGCCCCACCTATGGCAGCTACAGGTGCAAAGCACAGAGGCTTCTCCCTGCGTGCTCCGCAAACTGGCCCCGGCAGTGGAGACAGGCACTGCGGCCGGGAAGCAGGAGAGGCCTCTTTCCTCCTGCGGGCACCGGCACCGCTCCCGTGACCCCTGCCTGCCATCACCCCAAGGACTGAGCAGCTCCAGAGACAAAAGCTTCTGGGCGCTAGAGGGTGCCACCTACAAATAGGAAACGTCAAAGTCAAAGGAACCTGCTAACTGGACTCGAGCAATCTTCGTGAAAGGGATCTCAACATAAAAATCAGAAACATGCTCAAGGAGCTACAGCAAAAAATTGCCCCTGTCTCATGAGCATAATTACCTGTCCCTCCCTCTCCCTCTCTCCCTCCCTCCCTCCCTCTCTATCTCTCTCTCTCTCTATCTATCTCTCTATCTCTCTCTCTCTATCTATCTCTCTCTCTCTGTCTCTATCTCTTCACGAGGAGCACTTTTGAGGCCTTGTTCTGAGAGGGACGCTGGGACAGCCCAGAGCTCTCAGGTCCACCCCGGCCGGTGTCAGGGCCGTCCCACAAGGGGTCTGACCGAACTGCAATGGGGGGACGCCGCACGTGTAACTCCACAGGAGATAACAGTGCCGCACGCTAAGCCTTCCCATGAATGGCTAGAGGCTAGGTGACTCCACCGATATCAGGTGATGGCTACATCCCAGGCCTCATTTCCGTGGCAACCTTTTCTCCCTATGAAACCTGAAAGCAGCACATGGAAAGATACTATCAGTCTCCACCATCTCACTTCTCAGTTTAGGCTCGATGTTCCTGTATCACATCTTCTCTTCGTTTCAGTTTTCTCGGCGGGTTGGTGTCCTGAAAAACAAAAAAAAAATTGAATCAGGAATGGAATGAAATGGCAGGGGGTATAAGATTCTATTTAAAACACCATCAGCAGAACAAAGACATCTTACCGTATGGGAGGATGATATTCATAGATGACACATCCGATGAGGGGTTGACATCTAAAATACGTATTAAGTGTTCATGCACTTCCACACACAAAAAGCAAATAATCCCAATCACAAAATGGGCAGAGGAGCTGAACAGACACTTCTCCAAACAAGAAATTCAGGTGGCCAACAGGCACATGAAAAGATGCTCCACATCGCTTATCATCACAGAAACGCAAACTAATACCACCATGAGATATCACCTCACACAAGTCAGGATGGCCACCACCCAGAAGACACACAACAGATGATGGCAAGGTTGTGGAGAGAGGGGAACCCTCCTACACTGCTGGTGGTGGGAGTGTAAATTGGTTCATCCGTTGAGGAAAAGCAGTGTGGAGGTTCCTCAAAAACCAAAAAATAGAAATACCATTTGACCCAGAAATCCCAATTCCAGTTATTTACGCCACAAGAATGCATCAGCCCGGTTAGCAAAAGGCAGATGCACCCCTAGGTTAATCGCAGCAGTATTTGCGATAGACAAGAAATGGAAATTTTCGTCAGTAGAGGAATGCATAAAGAACAGGTGATACATAATCAAAAAGAAGGACAAGAACAACATGATCATCTGCACAGACGCTGAAAAAGCATCTGACAAAACTCAACATCCACTCACGGTAAAAACTCTCAACAAAATGGGTCAGGAGGGCAAGTACCTCAACATAAGAAAGGCCACATATGTTAAAACCACAGCCAACATCACACTGAACAGTGAGAAGCTGAAAGCTGTTCCTCTGAGATGGGGAACAAGACAGGGATGCCCACTCTGACTGCGGTTCTTCAACATAGTACTGGAGGTCCTAGCCATGGCAAGTAGACTAAACAAACAAATACAAGGAATCCAGACTGGTAAAGAAGAAGTCGAACTCTCACTGTTTGCAGATGACATGATATTGGACTTAAAAAGAACCCGAAAGACTTCACTCCGAAACGGCTGCAACAGATATCGGAAAAGAGCAGAGGCGCAGGACACAAACTGAATGCACAGAAATCTGTGGCTTTCCCATACACTAACGGTGACCAGGAAAACCATTCGATCCACAATGGCATCAAAATGAAGAAAATACCTAGTCACAAACCAAACCAAGGAAGTGAAAGACCGAAACCCTGAAACCTATAAGACACTCACCACGTGAATTAAAGAGGACACTGACAAATGGAAACTCACCCCATGCCCTTGGCTAGGGACAATGCATATCATCAAAATGGCCATCCTGCCCAAAGCAATACGCAGATTTGATGCGATCCCTATCGAATCACCAACCGCATTCTTCAACCAACTGGAACAAGTAGTCCAAAAGTTCACCTGGAGACCCCAAAGACCCCAAATGAAGAGCCACAGCGGTCCTGAGAAGGAAGAATAAAGTGGGCGGGTGGGGGTGGATCTCCCTTCCCAACTTCCAGCTCTACTACGAAGCCACAGTAACCTAGACAGTTCGGCACTGCCACAAGAGGGAGCCACAGACCAGTGCAACAGAATAGAGACTCCACACATTAACCCCAACACATGTGGTCAATTCAGACATGATAAAGGAGCCATGGACATACCATGGGGAAGGGACCGTCTCTTCGACAGATGGTGCCGGCAGAAACAGGACAGCTACGTGTAAGAGAATGAACCTGGATCACGGTCTAACCCCACACACAAGAGCAAGTCCGAAATGGATCAAAGACCTGAATGTCACTCATGAAACCATAAACCTCTTAGAGAAAAACATGGGCAAAAATCTCTTGGACATGAACACGGGCGACTTCTGCATGAACATACCTCCCCGGGCAAGGGCAAGGGAAACAGACGCAAAAATGAACAAGGGGGACAAAACCAAGCTGAAAAGCCTCTGTACAGCAAAAGACACCATCGATAGAACAAAGAGTTATCCTGGACTATGGGAGAGTATATTCATAAATGACAGATCCGATCAAGGGGTGACATCCAATACACATAAAGAGTTCACGCACCTCAACAGACAGAAAGCAAATACTCCAATCAAAAAATGGGCAGAGGAGCTGAACAGACTCTTCCGCAAGCAAGGAATTCAAGTGGCCAACAGGCACATGAAAAGATGCTCCACCTGGCTAATCATCAGAGAAATCCAAATTAAAACCACCATGAGATATCACCTCACACAAGTCAGGATGGCCACCATCCAGAAGACACACAACAGATGTGGGCAAGGTTGTGGGAGAGGGGAACCCTCCTACACTGCTGGTGGGAACCTAAGTCAGTTCGTCCGTTGGGGAAAGCTGTGTGGAGGTTCCTCAAGGAGCTCAGAATAGAAATACCATTTCACCCAGGAATTCCACTTCTAGGAATTTACCCTAGGAATGCGGCAGCCCGGTTGGCAGAGGACAGATGCACCCCTATGTTAATCGCAGCACTATTTACAATAGACAAGAAATGGAAATGTCCATCAGTAGAGGCATGCATAAAGAAGAGGTGGTACATATACACAATGGAATATTACTCAGCCGTAAGACAAAAACAGATCCTACCGTTTGCCACAACATGGATGTAGCTAGAGGGTAGTATGCTCAGTGAAATAAGCCAGGCGGAGAAAGACAAGCACCAAATGATTTGACTCATATGTGGAGTAAAAGAACAAAGAAAAACGGAAGGATCAAAACAGCAGCAGAATCACAGAACCCAAGAATGGAGTAACAGTTACCAAAGAGAAAGGGACTGGGGTGGATGCGTTGCCAAGGGAGGGAGAAGGGTGGGGAAAAGATAGGGGGCCTTATGATTCGCATTTATAATGTGGGGGGGGGGCGTGGCACAGGGAGAGCTGTGCAACACAGAGAAGACACGTAGTGATTCTACAGCATCTTACTTACTACGCTGCTGTACAGTGACTGTCATCGGTTTGTGGGGGGGGGTGCTTGGTGAAGGGGGGAGTCTAGTAAACATAATGTTCTTCATGTAACTGTAGATTATTGATAACAAAATGAATAAAAATAAAATATAATAAAAGTGAGAAAGTAAAAATGGTTTCCCAGTTTACTGTGTTGTGTTCTTTATATACCAGACACAGGACCCCAAAATGAGACCAAAGAGAAAGTCTGGGCTGGTAGGCCCTGTCCGAATGTGAGATGTTCCTTATGCTGAAACCTGGTGGTACCTTGCCTACGCTTTCTGGGAAGCAAAGAAAGAATCTGCCTGCTAGCTAGAGTAAGGGAAGTCATGCGGTCGGGACCCCTCCTCCCGAATCTGTCCCCCTGCCTGGCTGGCCATGGCGGAGAACGCATGCCTGGCTCGAGGCCTCCCAGAGAAGATGGGAAGGCCCGGAGCGAGGGCGGTCCACGTGCCCCGGCCCGACCTGGCCTCCGGAACCGCAGGGGAAAGAGGGAGGGGTGCACCGGGCATTGGCCATTCGCACCCCGGATGCTGAGCGCAGGCAGAGCCGGCACACGGGCAGGGTGAGCCATGACAGACGCCGGCACTGCGGCCCTGAACGGTCTGCACGGGCGGTCTCGCTGGGCCCAAACACCTGCACGGCACTCAGCGGGCAGTCCCGGGGGCAAGGGATTCTACTGGGTTTGGCGTTGCGGCCACGCCCTGTGACCTTTGGGCAGGGGCTCCTGTGGGAGGGGGCTGGTGTGCTCACGGCGGTGGGGGCCCCGTGATGCGTTCCCCCTGGGTGACATCACGGTTGCCCGGGCTCCTATGTGATGCGTCCCCTGGCTGACCAATCAGAGGTCACCCTAGCTGGGCAGCTCAGTGCGAGCTTGGCCTGAGAAGGAGTTAGAAGCTCTCCCTAGCTTCATACGCTATTCTCCTGCCTGCCTCAAACGAAGGACTAACTGACACGACGCCACCCTCGTGGGCTGCCGTCGTCAGGTCCCCACCGGCCCGACACAGGGCCGTGGAGATCATCACAACCGCCCGCCTCGGGCTGGACTGTGACGTGGAGGACGAACCTATGGAGGTAACATCAAGCTCCCGGGCCATCATCTTCTGGTCCACACCGGCCCCACGCCGGGCCGAGGGCATCATCACAACATCCGGCCTGGGGCCGGGGCCGGACCCCTGACCCGGAGGACGAACCTATGGACACAACACCACCCGACCGGGGCCATCGTCCTCCGGTCCGCACCGGCCCCACACCAGGGCCGTGGGCAACATCACAACCGCCGGCCTGGGGCCGGACCCTGACCCGGAGGACGAACCTATGGACACAACACCACCCCAACCGGGCCATCGTCTTCCGGTCCCGCACCGGCCCCACCACCAGGCCGTGGGGCGTCATCACAACAGCCGGCCTAGGGCCGGACAGTGATGCGGAGGAAGAACCTATGGACACAACACCCACCCGACTGTGCCATCGTCTTCCGGTCCGCACCGGCCCCACGCCAGGCCGTGGGCGTCATCACAGCCGCCGGCCTCCTGGCCCCCTCCCATAACATCCTCACGGGCCCCACCCGATGCCGCACGTGGCACCGCTGCCGGAGTCAGCCCTACCCCCGACGATGGTGAAGGGCTGGGCACACCACCCTCCTCAAGGCCGTCTACAGCCCCCATCCCCCTGCCCCAGACAAGGCCGATGTTCATATCCTCCTATCCATTAAACTCTTCCCCAAATTGTGTGTGTGTATGTGTGTGTGTGTATTGTATATTCCCACTAAATCCTGTTCTTGCTAATATGTCTCTGCTCTGTTTACTCTTTCACTCAGCTGCAGAGGAAGGACTCACAGACACGAGGGATAATGTTTTGTGCCACACCAAACAGATGCAACATGTCCCATGCCCCAGTGACTGGGATGTGGAGGTAGCCGCGTTTTATGACTGTGCACGCTCGACGCGAGGGTCTGCGTGCTGAGCGTTTAAGGGATGACAACCCAGGGGGAGGCAAGTCCAGAGGAGGGAGATGGGGTTGGCTTACGAGGCCCCTTCCCTCTTCTCCGCTACTGCTCTGATTAGCAAATTCCTGCTGTGACACACAGAACCTCTCTGTTCATTTTGGTTTTGAAACATGTTTAGTTCTGTGTGTGTGTGTGTGTGTGTGTGTGTGTGTGTGTGTGTGTGTGTGTGTGCGCGCGCGCGCCTCTGTGAGCTGTGTACCACTGCCCGTATCGGTCGAAAAAGTAATAAAGGGGACACGCGACAGAGCGAACAGGTTGCAAACAGTGACCAGAAAGGGTAAAGTTTTCCACTAGCTTCTGGGGATTTCCCTTGCCATGTGTTTCTATACAATTTTAGGAAGATTTTGCTGGAAATGTCGCTGGGACCACTCTGAACCGTCACGGTAGTTAAGATAATAAGCCAGGACAGGAGAGCAGCAAAGAGCACCCACAGTGTGTCTCCTATGTATCAGGCCAAGCGCTACAGGCTTTACTTCTACCACCTCACTTCATCTCTCACACCATGACTGACGTGGGATGACCTTATGCACCACCTTCATACATGAGCAAAAAGTTACCTCAGAATCACTTCCCTTCACAGAAAATCAATAAATGCAAGGACATAAACATTCCTAGAATTCCAGCCACCACCACCCAAATCTTTACGCTCAGCATCCTTTCAAATCCAACAGAAACATAGCACTAAATGCTATACGATTCCATTTCAGGTAGACCTCACTCCCATCTAAATGCCGAAATGCACTGAAAACTCCACCTACACCTTGACAGCAGAGGGGAGCAGTTTCCCCAGGAGCTAGCTGGCCTGCCACCTCACAGTGAGCCCACGGGCCACTAGCCCACACCAGCCCTGCGTGTGTCCCCAAAAGGTGGCTCCCTTAAGCTGTGACTACACATGCTCTCTTGGAGATGGGCAGCCAAGCAGGGCCACCGAGGTGACATCGGTGTGCAGGCACACAGACCAACTACTGGGCATGCACCTGCCTCAGCGCCAGCAGGCCAGCCGGGGTGCCCCGTTGTGGGGCCTCGGATCTGCCCCGCAGCTCACGCAGCCACCCCAGCAGGGCCAAGCCCCAGGGGCAGAGCACCCGGAGGGGTCCCCGCCCGCCCGGGCTAGAGAGTCCAGGTGGCCACCTACCCCCAGCGGACTCGTGCCACCTACCCAGATGTTCCAACCCATGGCCACTCCTCTCAAGACCCAAAGACACAGCTAACTCACAGAAACAAACACAAGGAATCAAGAATGAGAAGGAGACAGAGGAATCACTGTGCACCTAGTGACAGTATGTTGATAAAAAATGGGCAAAATCAGTAAATAGGTAGATACAATAGGTAGATGGATAGATTAGATGAGACTGATAGGTTCATGGAGATGATAGATGAGATAGATACAAAGATAGAATGATACATTAGATAGATGATATAGATACACATAGAGAGATTAGACAGACACATTAGATAGCTGATAGATTAGGTGGACAGATTAGACAGACACCTACAGACACATATAGATAGACGATAGGTAGAAAGATTGATAAGATGACGGACTAGATAGATGATAGATACATTAGACTGATTAGATAGATGATATAGATTCACACAGATTAGCTAGACACATTGATATAGATACATATAGATGATAGATAATAGACGGATAGGTGATAGATTAGGTAGTTTGGACAGATAGACACATAGATGAAAGTAGATGATAGTAGATAGATTATGGTAGGTAGATATAGATAGATAGATAGATAGATAGATAGATAGATAGATACATAGATAGATAGATAGATAGATAGATAGATAGGACAGACAGACAGACAGACAGACAGACAGACAGACAGACAGACAGACAGATAGATAGATAGATAGATAGATAGATAGATAGATAGATGGATGGATGGATGGATGGATGGATGGATGGATGGACAGACAGATAGATAGATAGATAGATGGATGGACCAGACAGACAGGAAAGCATAATACTAAAACAATGCTATAGCTCATAACCAGGAGAGCAACGATGAAAGCACAGACAAGAACTACAAACAAAAAGAAGAAAGAAATCAAGTTTAGGAAGTGCACTAAGGACACAGCTATCAATTATCACACTAAAGGGAAAGACTTTAAATGCTCCAATCGAAAGACACAGGGTTGAATGAATGCATGAAAACTCAAGACCACCTACGTGCTCCCTTACAGGAGGCTCACTTGAGATCCAAGCGCACAGACAAACTACAAGTTGAAGGGGGTGGGAAAACGTCCCCTACAGAAGTGAAACCGAGAAAGAAAAAGAACAAAACTTTAAAGATGGCTTGGTAGGATTAAAGATGGCAGGCAGCATGAGAGGGGAGGCGGAAACCTCCTCCGAAAAACCACATACATACATACATACATACAGTATGGGAATATGACAACTACACCAGATCCTGGAAGAGAAGCGGGAAAGAAGGCTGCCGTGGCAGGCCGTCACCTCAAGGTGGGAGGGTGATGTACCAAGGCCGTGATCCAGAGGGGACCCCGCCAGCACTTCTTCCTGCACCCGAGCTCAGCGGAGGGAGGAAGAGAAACGGAGCCGGGGAGGCGGGGTGGAGGCTCAGGACCGCTGAACACCCAGCCCTGCAGATCTGCTCTGGGAGCACGAACCTACCTTACAGGATGCTCTGGAGGATGATCGGTGGGGTCGGAAAGCGAAGACGGGTGGAGTACTTGGAGAGACTTGACATTCCTGCCACTTGCGGAACACCGGGAGATCCACATCCGGCCGCTGTGGGGCAAAAGAAAGGCGGGCAGTCTGAGAGGCTTCGTCACAGCGAGAGAGAGCTGCGAAACGGGCAAGGGTTGCACAGAGCTTGCCACTCAGAAGGAAGCACAGGTGCGCAAAACTGTCCCGGTGCACGTCTGCCCCGTAGGTGGGGGAACTTTTAGGAGCTCCGGGCGCTCCAGACCCCTGGCTGGCTATGCAGCTCCAAGGCCTCCCCACCATGATGTGACTGATACACAACACGGCCTGCTGCACCTTCCTCCCCAACAGCACCGGCTCGCAAAGAGGCTGCCCCCTCCATCGCACCAGGCCAGCGACAGGACGGCCCCCACCTATGGCAGCTACAGGTGCAAAGCACAGAGGCTTCTCCCTGCGTGCCTCCGCAAACTGGCCCCCGGGCAGTGGAGACAGGCACTGCGGCCGGGAAGCAGGAGAGGCCTCTTTCCTCCTGCGGGCACCGGCACCGCTCCCGTGACCCCTGCCTGCCATCACCCCAAGGACTGAGCAGCTCCAGAGACAAAAGCTTCTGGGCGCTAGAGGGTGCCACCTACAAATAGGAAACGTCAAAGTCAAAGGAACCTGCTAACTGGACTCGAGCAATCTTCGTGAAAGGGATCTCAACATAAAAATCAGAAACATGCTCAAGGAGCTACAGCAAAAAAATTGCCCCTGTCTCATGAGCATAATTACCTGTCCCTCCCTCTCCCTCTCTCCCCTCCCTCCCTCCCTCTCTATCTCTCTCTCTCTCTATCTATCTCTCTATCTCTCTCTCTCTATCTATCTCTCTCTCTCTGTCTCTATCTCTTCACGAGGAGCACTTTTGAGGGCCTTGTTCTGAGAGGGACGCTGGGACAGCCCAGAGCTCTCAGGTCCACCCCGGCCGGTGTCAGGGCCGTCCCACAAGGGGTCTGACCGAACTGCAATGGGGGGACGCCGCACGTGTAACTCCACAGGAGATAACAGTGCCGCACGCTAAGCCTTCCCATGAATGGCTAGAGGCTAGGTGACTCCACCGATTATCAGGTGATGGCTACATCCCAGGCCTCATTTCCGTGGCAACCCTTTTTCTCCTATGAAACCTGAAAGCAGCACATGGAAAGATACTATCAGTCTCCACCATCTCACTTCTCAGTTTAGGCTCGATGTTCCTGTATCACATCTTCTCTTCGTTTCAAGTTTTCTCGGCGGGTTGGTGTCCTGAAAAACAAAAAAAAAATTGAATCAGGAATGGAATGAAATGGCAGGGGGTATAAGATTCTATTTAAAACACCATCAGCAGAACAAAGACATCTTACCGTATGGGAGGATGATATTCATAGATGACACATCCGATGAGGGGTTGACATCTAAAATACGTATTAAGTGTTCATGCACTTCCACACACAAAAAGCAAATAATCCCAATCACAAAATGGGCAGAGGAGCTGAACAGACACTTCTCCAAACAAGAAATTCAGGTGGCCAACAGGCACATGAAAAGATGCTCCACATCGCTTATCATCACAGAAACGCAAACTAATACCACCATGAGATATCACCTCACACAAGTCAGGATGGCCACCACCCAGAAGACACACAACAGATGATGGCAAGGTTGTGGAGAGAGGGGAACCCTCCTACACTGCTGGTGGTGGGAGTGTAAATTGGTTCATCCGTTGAGGAAAAGCAGTGTGGAGGTTCCTCAAGAAACCAAAAAATAGAAATACCATTTGACCCAGAAATTCCCAATCCCAGTTATTTACGCCACAAGAATGCATCAGCCCGGTTAGCAAAAGGCAGATGCACCCCTAGGTTAATCGCAGCAGTATTTGCGATAGACAAGAAATGGAAATTTTCGTCAGTAGAGGAATGCATAAAGAACAGGTGATACATAATCAAAAAGAAGGACAAGAACAACATGATCATCTGCACAGACGCTGAAAAAAGCATCTGACAAAACTCAACATCCACTCACGGTAAAAACTCTCAACAAAATGGGTCAGGAGGGCAAGTACCTCAACATAAGAAAGGCCACATATGTTAAAACCACAGCCAACATCACACTGAACAGTGAGAAGCTGAAAGCTGTTCCTCTGAGATGGGGAACAAGACAGGGATGCCCACTCTGACTGCGGTTCTTCAACATAGTACTGGAGGTCCTAGCCATGGCAAGTAGACTAAACAAACAAATACAAGGAATCCAGACTGGTAAAGAAGAAGTCGAACTCTCACTGTTTGCAGATGACATGATATTGGACTTAAAAAGAACCCGAAAGACTTCACTCCGAAACGGCTGCAACAGATATCGGAAAAGAGCAGAGGCGCAGGACACAAACTGAATGCACAGAAATCTGTGGCTTTCCCATACACTAACGGTGGCGAGGAAAACCATTCGATCCACAATGGCATCAAAATAAAGAAAAAACCTAGTCACAAACCAAACCAAAGAAAAGAAAAACCGAAACCCCGAAAACCATAAAACACTCACCACGTGAATTAAAGAGGACACTGACAAATGGAAACTCACCCCATGCCCTTGGCTAGGGACAATGCATATCATCAAAATGGCCATCCTGCCCAAAGCAATACGCAGATTTGATGCGATCCCTATCGAATCACCAACCGCATTCTTCAACCAACTGGAACAAGTAGTCCAAAAGTTCACCTGGAGACCCCAAAGACCCCAAATGAAGAGCCACAGCGGTCCTGAGAAGGAAGAATAAAGTGGGCGGGTGGGGGTGGATCTCCCTTCCCAACTTCCAGCTCTACTACGAAGCCACAGTAACCTAGACAGTTCGGCACTGCCACAAGAGGGAGCCACAGACCAGTGCAACAGAATAGAGACTCCACACATTAACCCCAACACATGTGGTCAATTCAGACATGATAAAGGAGCCATGGACATACCATGGGGAAGGGACCGTCTCTTCGACAGATGGTGCCGGCAGAAACAGGACAGCTACGTGTAAGAGAATGAACCTGGATCACGGTCTAACCCCACACACAAGAGCAAGTCCGAAATGGATCAAAGACCTGAATGTCACTCATGAAACCATAAACCTCTTAGAGAAAAACATGGGCAAAAATCTCTTGGACATGAACACGGGCGACTTCTGCATGAACATACCTCCCCGGGCAAGGGCAAGGGAAACAGACGCAAAAATGAACAAGGGGGACAAAACCAAGCTGAAAAGCCTCTGTACAGCAAAAGACACCATCGATAGAACAAAGAGTTATCCTGGACTATGGGAGAGTATATTCATAAATGACAGATCCGATCAAGGGGTGACATCCAATACACATAAAGAGTTCACGCACCTCAACAGACAGAAAGCAAATACTCCAATCAAAAAATGGGCAGAGGAGCTGAACAGACTCTTCCGCAAGCAAGGAATTCAAGTGGCCAACAGGCACATGAAAAGATGCTCCACCTGGCTAATCATCAGAGAAATCCAAATTAAAACCACCATGAGATATCACCTCACACAAGTCAGGATGGCCACCATCCAGAAGACACACAACAGATGTGGGCAAGGTTGTGGGAGAGGGGAACCCTCCTACACTGCTGGTGGGAACCTAAGTCAGTTCGTCCGTTGGGGAAAGCTGTGTGGAGGTTCCTCAAGGAGCTCAGAATAGAAATACCATTTCACCCAGGAATTCCACTTCTAGGAATTTACCCTAGGAATGCGGCAGCCCGGTTGGCAGAGGACAGATGCACCCCTATGTTAATCGCAGCACTATTTACAATAGACAAGAAATGGAAATGTCCATCAGTAGAGGCATGCATAAAGAAGAGGTGGTACATATACACAATGGAATATTACTCAGCCGTAAGACAAAAACAGATCCTACCGTTTGCCACAACATGGATGTAGCTAGAGGGTAGTATGCTCAGTGAAATAAGCCAGGCGGAGAAAGACAAGCACCAAATGATTTGACTCATATGTGGAGTAAAAGAACAAAGAAAAACGGAAGGATCAAAACAGCAGCAGAATCACAGAACCCAAGAATGGAGTAACAGTTACCAAAGAGAAAGGGACTGGGGTGGATGCGTTGCCAAGGGAGGGAGAAGGGTGGGGAAAAGATAGGGGGCCTTATGATTCGCATTTATAATGTGGGGGGGGGGGCGTGGCACAGGGAGAGCTGTGCAACACAGAGAAGACACGTAGTGATTCTACAGCATCTTACTTACTACGCTGCTGTACAGTGACTGTCATCGGTTTGTGGGGGGGGGGTGCTTGGTGAAGGGGGGAGTCTAGTAAACATAATGTTCTTCATGTAACTGTAGATTATTGATAACAAAATGAATAAAAATAAAATATAATAAAAGTGAGAAAGTAAAAATGGTTTCCCAGTTTACTGTGTTGTGTTCTTTATATACCAGACACAGGACCCCAAAATGAGACCAAAGAGAAAGTCTGGGCTGGTAGGCCCTGTCCGAATGTGAGATGTTCCTATGCTGAAACCTGGTGGTACCTTGCCTACGCTTTCTGGGAAGCAAAGAAAGAATCTGCCTGCTAGCTAGAGTAAGGGAAGTCATGCGGTCGGACCCCTCCTCCGAATCTGTCCCCTGCCTGGCTGGCCATGGCGGAGAACGCATGCCTGGCTCGAGGCCTCCCAGAGAAGATGGGAAGGCCCGGAGCGAGGGCGGTCCACGTGCCCCGGCCGACCTGGCCTCCGGAACCGCGGGGGAAGAGGGAGGGGTGCACGGCATTGGCCATCGCACCCCGGATGCTGAGCGCAGGCAGAGCCGGCACACGGGCAGGGTGAGCCATGACAGACGCCGGCACTGCGGCCCTGAACGGTCTGCACGGCGGTCTCGCTGGCCCAAACACCTGCACGGCACTCAGCGGGCAGTCCCGGGGGCAAGGGATTCTACTGGGTTTGGCGTTGCGGCCACGCCCTGTGACCTTTGGGCAGGGGCTCCTGTGGGAGGGTCTGGTGTGCTCACGGCGGTGGGGGCCCCGTGATGCGTTCCCCCTGGGTGACATCACGGTTGCCCGGGCTCCTATGTGATGCGTCCCCTGGCTGACCAATCAGAGGTCACCCTAGCTGGGCAGCTCAGTGCGAGCTTGGCCTGAGAAGGAGTTAGAAGCTCTCCCTAGCTTCATACGCTATTCTCCTGCCTGCCTCAAACGAAGGACTAACTGACACGACGCCACCCTCGTGGGCTGCCGTCGTCAGGTCCCCACCGGCCCGACACAGGGCCGTGGAGATCATCACAACCGCCCGCCTCGGGCTGGACTGTGACGTGGAGGACGAACCTATGGAGGTAACATCAAGCTCCCGGGCCATCATCTTCTGGTCCACACCGGCCCCACGCCGGGCCGAGGGCATCATCACAACATCCGGCCTGGGGCCGAAAAGTGATGCGGACGAAGAACCTATGGAGGTAACATCAACCTCCCAGGCCATCGTCTTCTGGTCCCCACCGGCCCCACGCCGGGCCGAGGGCATCATCACAACATCCGGCCTGGGGCCAAAAAGTGATGCGGACGAAGAACCTATGGACACAACACC
The DNA here is from genome assembly GCF_040802235.1 of Manis javanica. Classification (NCBI taxonomy): domain Eukaryota; kingdom Metazoa; phylum Chordata; class Mammalia; order Pholidota; family Manidae; genus Manis; species Manis javanica. The sequence goes on from NC_133158.1 coordinate 152,209,200, forward strand.
ACCCGACCGGGCCATCGTCCTCCGGTCCGCACCGGCCCCACACCAGGCCGTGGGCAACATCACAACCGCCGGCCTGGGGCCGGACCCTGACCCGGAGGACGAACCTATGGACACAACACCACCCGACCGGGCCATCGTCCTCCGGTCCGCACCGGCCCCACACCAGGCCGTGGGCAACATCACAACCGCCGGCCTGGGGCCGGACCCTGACCCGGAGGACGAACCTATGGACACAACACCACCCAACCGGGCCATCGTCTTCCGGTCCGCACCGGCCCCACACCAGGCCGTGGGCGTCATCACAACAGCCGGCCTAGGGCCGGACAGTGATGCGGAGGAAGAACCTATGGACACAACACCACCCGACTGTGCCATCGTCTTCCGGTCCGCACCGGCCCCACGCCAGGCCGTGGGCGTCATCACAGCCGCCGGCCTCCTGGCCCCCTCCCATAACATCCTCACGGGCCCCACCCGATGCCGCACGTGGCACCGCTGCCGGAGTCAGCCCTACCCCCGACGATGGTGAAGGGCTGGGCACACCACCCTCCTCAAGGCCGTCTACAGCCCCCATCCCCATGCCCCAGACAAGGCCGATGTTCATATCCTCCTATCCATTAAACTCTTCCCCAAATTGTGTGTGTGTATGTGTGTGTGTGTATTGTATATTCCCACTAAATCCTGTTCTTGCTAATATGTCTCTGCTCTGTTTACTCTTTCACTCAGCTGCAGAGGAAGGACTCACAGACACGAGGGATAATGTTTTGTGCCACACCAAAAGATGCAACATGTCCCATGCCCCAGTGACTGGGATGTGGAGGTAGCCGCGTTTTATGACTGTGCACGCTCGACGCGAGGTCTGCGTGCTGAGCGTTTAAGGGATGACAACCCAGGGGGAGGCAAGTCCAGAGGAGGGAGATGGGGTTGGCTTACGAGGCCCCTTCCCTCTTCTCCGCTACTGCTCTGGTAGCAAATTCCTGCTGTGACACACAGAACCTCTCTGTTCATTTTGGTTTTGAAACATGTTTAGTTCTGTGTGTGTGTGTGTGTGTGTGTGTGTGTGTGTGTGTGTGCGTGCGCGCGCGCGCCTCTGTGAGTGTGTACCACTGCCCGTATCGGTCGAAAAAGTAATAAAGGGACACGCGACAGAGCGAACAGGTTGCAAACAGTGACCAGAAAGGGTAAAGTTTTCCACTAGCTTCTGGGGATTTCCTTGCCATGTGTTTCTATACAATTTTAGGAAGATTTTGCTGGAAATGTCGCTGGGACCACTCTGAACCGTCACGGTAGTTAAGATAATAAGCCAGGACAGGAGAGCAGCAAAGAGCACCCACAGTGTGTCTCCTATGTATCAGGCCAAGCGCTACAGGCTTTACTTCTACCACCTCACTTCATCTCTCACACCATGACTGACGTGGGATGACCTTATGCACCACCTTCATACATGAGCAAAAAGTTACCTCAGAATCACTTCCCTTCACAGAAAATCAATAAATGCAAGGACATAAACATTCCTAGAATTCCAGCCACCACCACCCAAATCTTTACGCTCAGCATCCTTTCAAATCCAACAGAAACATAGCACTAAATGCTATACGATTCCATTTCAGGTAGACCTCACTCCCATCTAAATGCCGAAATGCACTGAAACTCCACCTACACCTTGACAGCAGAGGGGAGCAGTTTCCCCAGGAGCTAGCTGGCCTGCCACCTCACAGTGAGCCCACGGGCCACTAGCTCACACCAGCCCTGCGTGTCCCCAAAAGGTGGCTCCCTTAAGCTGTGACTACACATGCTCTCTTGGAGATGGGCAGCCAAGCAGGGCCACCGAGGTGACATCGGTGTGCAGGCACACAGACCAACTACTGGGCATGCACCTGCCTCAGCGCCAGCAGGCCAGCCGGGGTGCCCCGTGTGGGGCCTCGGATCTGCCCCGCAGCTCACGCAGCCACCCCAGCAGGGCCAGCCCCAGGGCAGAGCACCCGGAGGGTCCCCGCCCGCACCGGTTAGAGAGTCCAGGTGGCCACCTACCCCCAGCGGACTCGTGCCACCTACCCAGATGTTCCAACCCATGGCCACTCCTCTCAAGACCCAAAGACACAGCTAACTCACAGAAACAAACACAAGGAATCAAGAATGAGAAGGAGACAGAGGAATCACTGTGCACCTAGTGACAGTATGTTGATAAAAATGGGCAAAATCAGTAAATAGGTAGATACAATAGGTAGATGGATAGATTAGATGAGACTGATAGGTTCATGGAGATGATAGATGAGATAGATACAAAGATAGAATGATACATTAGATAGATGATATAGATACACATAGAGAGATTAGACAGACACATTAGATAGCTGATAGATTAGGTGGACAGATTAGACAGACACCTACAGACACATATAGATAGACGATAGGTAGAAAGATTGATAAGATGACGGACTAGATAGATGATAGATACATTAGACTGATTAGATAGATGATATAGATTCACACAGATTAGCTAGACACATTGATATAGATACATATAGATGATAGATAATAGACGGATAGGTGATAGATTAGGTAGTTTGGACAGATAGACACATAGATGAAAGTAGATGATAGTAGATAGATTAGGTAGGTAGATATAGATAGATAGATAGATAGATAGATAGATAGATAGATACATAGATAGATAGATAGATAGATAGATAGATAGACAGACAGACAGACAGACAGACAGACAGACAGACAGACAGACAGACAGATAGATAGATAGATAGATAGATAGATAGATAGATAGATGGATGGATGGATGGATGGATGGATGGATGGATGGACAGACAGATAGATAGATAGATAGATGGATGGACAGACAGACAGGAAAGCATAATACTAAACAATGCTATAGCTCATAACCAGGAGAGCAACGATGAAAGCACAGACAAGAACTACAAACAAAAAGAAGAAAGAAATCAAGTTTAGGAAGTGCACTAAGGACACAGCTATCAATTATCACACTAAAGGGAAAGACTTTAAATGCTCCAATCGAAAGACACAGGGTTGAATGAATGCATGAAAACTCAAGACCACCTACGTGCTCCCTTACAGGAGGCTCACTTGAGATCCAAGCGCACAGACAAACTACAAGTTGAAGGGGTGGGAAAACGTCCCCTACAGAAGTGAAACCGAGAAAGAAAAAGAACAAAACTTTAAAGATGGCTTGGTAGGATTAAAGATGGCAGGCAGCATGAGAGGGGAGGCGGAAACCTCCTCCGAAAACCACATACATACATACATACATACAGTATGGGAATATGACAACTACACCAGATCCTGGAAGAGAAGCGGGAAAGAAGGCTGCCGTGGCAGGCCGTCACCTCAAGGTGGAGGGTGATGTACCAAGGCCGTGATCCAGAGGGACCCCGCCAGCACTTCTTCCTGCACCCGAGCTCAGCGGAGGGAGGAAGAGAAACGGAGCCGGGGAGGCGGGTGGAGGCTCAGGACCGCTGAACACCCAGCCCTGCAGATCTGCTCTGGGAGCACGAACCTACCTTACAGGATGCTCTGGAGGATGATCGGTGGGGTCGGAAAGCGAAGACGGGTGGAGTACTTGGAGAGACTTGACATTCCTGCCACTTGCGGAACACCGGGAGATCCACATCCGGCCGCTGTGGGGCAAAAGAAAGGCGGGCAGTCTGAGAGGCTTCGTCACAGCGAGAGAGCTGCGAAACGGGCAAGGGTTGCACAGAGCTTGCCACTCAGAAGGAAGCACAGGTGCGCAAAACTGTCCCGGTGCACTCTGCCCCGTAGGTGGGGGAACTTTTAGGAGCTCCGGGCGCTCCAGACCCCTGGCTGGCTATGCAGCTCCAAGGCCTCCCCACCATGATGTGACTGATACACAACACGGCCTGCTGCACCTTCCTCCCCAACAGCACCGGCTCGCAAAGAGGCTGCCCCCTCCATCGCACCAGGCCAGCGACAGGACGGCCCCACCTATGGCAGCTACAGGTGCAAAGCACAGAGGCTTCTCCCTGCGTGCTCCGCAAACTGGCCCCGGCAGTGGAGACAGGCACTGCGGCCGGGAAGCAGGAGAGGCCTCTTTCCTCCTGCGGGCACCGGCACCGCTCCCGTGACCCCTGCCTGCCATCACCCCAAGGACTGAGCAGCTCCAGAGACAAAAGCTTCTGGGCGCTAGAGGGTGCCACCTACAAATAGGAAACGTCAAAGTCAAAGGAACCTGCTAACTGGACTCGAGCAATCTTCGTGAAAGGGATCTCAACATAAAAATCAGAAACATGCTCAAGGAGCTACAGCAAAAAATTGCCCCTGTCTCATGAGCATAATTACCTGTCCCTCCCTCTCCCTCTCTCCCTCCCTCCCTCCCTCTCTATCTCTCTCTCTCTCTATCTATCTCTCTATCTCTCTCTCTCTATCTATCTCTCTCTCTCTGTCTCTATCTCTTCACGAGGAGCACTTTTGAGGCCTTGTTCTGAGAGGGACGCTGGGACAGCCCAGAGCTCTCAGGTCCACCCCGGCCGGTGTCAGGGCCGTCCCACAAGGGGTCTGACCGAACTGCAATGGGGGGACGCCGCACGTGTAACTCCACAGGAGATAACAGTGCCGCACGCTAAGCCTTCCCATGAATGGCTAGAGGCTAGGTGACTCCACCGATATCAGGTGATGGCTACATCCCAGGCCTCATTTCCGTGGCAACCTTTTCTCCCTATGAAACCTGAAAGCAGCACATGGAAAGATACTATCAGTCTCCACCATCTCACTTCTCAGTTTAGGCTCGATGTTCCTGTATCACATCTTCTCTTCGTTTCAGTTTTCTCGGCGGGTTGGTGTCCTGAAAAACAAAAAAAAAATTGAATCAGGAATGGAATGAAATGGCAGGGGGTATAAGATTCTATTTAAAACACCATCAGCAGAACAAAGACATCTTACCGTATGGGAGGATGATATTCATAGATGACACATCCGATGAGGGGTTGACATCTAAAATACGTATTAAGTGTTCATGCACTTCCACACACAAAAAGCAAATAATCCCAATCACAAAATGGGCAGAGGAGCTGAACAGACACTTCTCCAAACAAGAAATTCAGGTGGCCAACAGGCACATGAAAAGATGCTCCACATCGCTTATCATCACAGAAACGCAAACTAATACCACCATGAGATATCACCTCACACAAGTCAGGATGGCCACCACCCAGAAGACACACAACAGATGATGGCAAGGTTGTGGAGAGAGGGGAACCCTCCTACACTGCTGGTGGTGGGAGTGTAAATTGGTTCATCCGTTGAGGAAAAGCAGTGTGGAGGTTCCTCAAAAACCAAAAAATAGAAATACCATTTGACCCAGAAATCCCAATTCCAGTTATTTACGCCACAAGAATGCATCAGCCCGGTTAGCAAAAGGCAGATGCACCCCTAGGTTAATCGCAGCAGTATTTGCGATAGACAAGAAATGGAAATTTTCGTCAGTAGAGGAATGCATAAAGAACAGGTGATACATAATCAAAAGGAAGGACAAGAACAACATGATCATCTGCACAGACGCTTGAAAAGCATCTGACAAAACCTCAACATCCACTCACGGTTAAAAACTCTCAACAAAATGGGTCAGGAGGGCAAGTACCTCAACATAAGAAAGGCCACATATGTTAAAACCACAGCCAACATCACACTGAACAGTGAGAAGCTGAAAGCTGTTCCTCTGAGATGGGGAACAAGACAGGGATGCCCACTCTGACTGCGGTTCTTCAACATAGTACTGGAGGTCCTAGCCATGGCAAGTAGACTAAACAAACAAATACAAGGAATCCAGACTGGTAAAGAAGAAGTCGAACTCTCACTGTTTCAAGATGACATGATATTGGACTTAAAAAGAACCCGAAAGACTTCACTCCGAAACGGCTGCAACAGATATCGGAAAAGAGCAGAGGCGCAGGACACAAACTGAATGCACAGAAATCTGTGGCTTTCCCATACACTAACGGTGACCAGGAAAACCATTCGATCCACAATGGCATCAAAATGAAGAAAATACCTAGTCACAAACCAAACCAAGGAAGTGAAAGACCGAAACCCTGAAACCTATAAGACACTCACCACGTGAATTAAAGAGGACACTGACAAATGGAAACTCACCCCATGCCCTTGGCTAGGGACAATGCATATCATCAAAATGGCCATCCTGCCCAAAGCAATACGCAGATTTGATGCGATCCCTATCGAATCACCAACCGCATTCTTCAACCAACTGGAACAAGTAGTCCAAAAGTTCACCTGGAGACCCCAAAGACCCCAAATGAAGAGCCACAGCGGTCCTGAGAAGGAAGAATAAAGTGGGCGGGTGGGGGTGGATCTCCCTTCCCAACTTCCAGCTCTACTACGAAGCCACAGTAACCTAGACAGTTCGGCACTGCCACAAGAGGGAGCCACAGACCAGTGCAACAGAATAGAGACTCCACACATTAACCCCAACACATGTGGTCAATTCAGACATGATAAAGGAGCCATGGACATACCATGGGGAAGGGACCGTCTCTTCGACAGATGGTGCCGGCAGAAACAGGACAGCTACGTGTAAGAGAATGAACCTGGATCACGGTCTAACCCCACACACAAGAGCAAGTCCGAAATGGATCAAAGACCTGAATGTCACTCATGAAACCATAAACCTCTTAGAGAAAAACATGGGCAAAAATCTCTTGGACATGAACACGGGCGACTTCTGCATGAACATACCTCCCCCGGCAAGGGCAAGGGAAACAGACGCAAAAAAGAACAAGGGGGACAAAACCAAGCTGAAAAACCTCTGTACAGCAAAAGACACCATCGATAGAACAAAGAGTTATCCTGGACTATGGGAGAGTATATTCATAAATGACAGATCCGATCAAGGGGTGACATCCAATACACATAAAGAGTTCACGCACCTCAACAGACAGAAAGCAAATACTCCAATCAAAAAATGGGCAGAGGAGCTGAACAGACTCTTCCGCAAGCAAGGAATTCAAGTGGCCAACAGGCACATGAAAAGATGCTCCACCTGGCTAATCATCAGAGAAATCCAAATTAAAACCACCATGAGATATCACCTCACACAAGTCAGGATGGCCACCATCCAGAAGACACACAACAGATGTGGGCAAGGTTGTGGGAGAGGGGAACCCTCCTACACTGCTGGTGGGAACCTAAGTCAGTTCGTCCGTTGGGGAAAGCTGTGTGGAGGTTCCTCAAGGAGCTCAGAATAGAAATACCATTTCACCCAGGAATTCCACTTCTAGGAATTTACCCTAGGAATGCGGCAGCCCGGTTGGCAGAGGACAGATGCACCCCTATGTTAATCGCAGCACTATTTACAATAGACAAGAAATGGAAATGTCCATCAGTAGAGGCATGCATAAAGAAGAGGTGGTACATATACACAATGGAATATTACTCAGCCGTAAGACAAAAACAGATCCTACCGTTTGCCACAACATGGATGTAGCTAGAGGGTAGTATGCTCAGTGAAATAAGCCAGGCGGAGAAAGACAAGCACCAAATGATTTGACTCATATGTGGAGTAAAAGAACAAAGAAAAACGGAAGGATCAAAACAGCAGCAGAATCACAGAACCCAAGAATGGAGTAACAGTTACCAAAGAGAAAGGGACTGGGGTGGATGCGTTGCCAAGGGAGGGAGAAGGGTGGGGAAAAGATAGGGGGCCTTATGATTCGCATTTATAATGTGGGGGGGGGGCGTGGCACAGGGAGAGCTGTGCAACACAGAGAAGACACGTAGTGATTCTACAGCATCTTACTTACTACGCTGCTGTACAGTGACTGTCATCGGTTTGTGGGGGGGGGGGTGCTTGGTGAAGGGGGGAAGTCTAGTAAACATAATGTTCTTCATGTAACTGTAGATTATTGATAACAAAATGAATAAAAATAAAATATAATAAAAGTGAGAAAGTAAAAATGGTTTCCCAGTTTACTGTGTTGTGTTCTTTATATACCAGACACAGGACCCCAAAATGAGACCAAAGAGAAAGTCTGGGCTGGTAGGCCCTGTCCGAATGTGAGATGTTCCTATGCTGAAACCTGGTGGTACCTTGCCTACGCTTTCTGGGAAGCAAAGAAAGAATCTGCCTGCTAGCTAGAGTAAGGGAAGTCATGCGGTCGGACCCCTCCTCCGAATCTGTCCCCTGCCTGGCTGGCCATGGCGGAGAACGCATGCCTGGCTCGAGGCCTCCCAGAGAAGATGGGAAGGCCCGGAGCGAGGGCGGTCCACGTGCCCCGGCCGACCTGGCCTCCGGAACCGCGGGGGAAGAGGGAGGGGTGCACGGCATTGGCCATCGCACCCCGGATGCTGAGCGCAGGCAGAGCCGGCACACGGGCAGGGTGAGCCATGACAGACGCCGGCACTGCGGCCCTGAACGGTCTGCACGGCGGTCTCGCTGGCCCAAACACCTGCACGGCACTCAGCGGGCAGTCCCGGGGGCAAGGGATTCTACTGGGTTTGGCGTTGCGGCCACGCCCTGTGACCTTTGGGCAGGGGCTCCTGTGGGAGGGTCTGGTGTGCTCACGGCGGTGGGGGCCCCGTGATGCGTTCCCCCTGGGTGACATCACGGTTGCCCGGGCTCCTATGTGATGCGTCCCCTGGCTGACCAATCAGAGGTCACCCTAGCTGGGCAGCTCAGTGCGAGCTTGGCCTGAGAAGGAGTTAGAAGCTCTCCCTAGCTTCATACGCTATTCTCCTGCCTGCCTCAAACGAAGGACTAACTGACACGACGCCACCCTCGTGGGCTGCCGTCGTCAGGTCCCCACCGGCCCGACACAGGGCCGTGGAGATCATCACAACCGCCCGCCTCGGGCTGGACTGTGACGTGGAGGACGAACCTATGGAGGTAACATCAAGCTCCCGGGCCATCATCTTCTGGTCCACACCGGCCCCACGCCGGGCCGAGGGCATCATCACAACATCCGGCCTGGGGCCGAAAAGTGATGCGGACGAAGAACCTATGGAGGTAACATCAACCTCCCGGGCCATCGTCTTCTGGTCCCCACCGGCCCCACGCCGGGCCGAGGGCATCATCACAACATCCGGCCTGGGGCCAAAAAGTGATGCGGACGAAGAACCTATGGACACAACACCACCCGACCGGGCCATCGTCCTCCGGTCCGCACCGGCCCCACACCAGGCCGTGGGCAACATCACAACCGCCGGCCTGGGGCCGGACCCTGACCCGGAGGACGAACCTATGGACACAACACCACCCGACCGGGCCATCGTCCTCCGGTCCGCACCGGCCCCACACCAGGCCGTGGGGCAACATCACAACCGCCGGCCTGGGGCCGGACCCTGAACCGGAGGACGAACCTATGGACACAACACCACCCAACCGGGCCATCGTCTTCCGGTCCGCACCGGCCCCACACCAGGCCGTGGGCGTCATCACAACAGCCGGCCTAGGGCCGGACAGTGATGCGGAGGAAGAACCTATGGACACAACACCACCCGACTGTGCCATCGTCTTCCGGTCCGCACCGGCCCCACGCCAGGCCGTGGGCGTCATCACAGCCGCCGGCCTCCTGGCCCCCTCCCATAACATCCTCACGGGCCCCACCCGATGCCGCACGTGGCACCGCTGCCGGAGTCAGCCCTACCCCCGACGATGGTGAAGGGCTGGGCACACCACCCTCCTCAAGGCCGTCTACAGCCCCCATCCCCATGCCCCAGACAAGGCCGATGTTCATATCCTCCTATCCATTAAACTCTTCCCCAAATTGTGTGTGTGTATGTGTGTGTGTGTATTGTATATTCCCACTAAATCCTGTTCTTGCTAATATGTCTCTGCTCTGTTTACTCTTTCACTCAGCTGCAGAGGAAGGACTCACAGACACGAGGGATAATGTTTTGTGCCACACCAAAAGATGCAACATGTCCCATGCCCCAGTGACTGGGATGTGGAGGTAGCCGCGTTTTATGACTGTGCACGCTCGACGCGAGGTCTGCGTGCTGAGCGTTTAAGGGATGACAACCCAGGGGGAGGCAAGTCCAGAGGAGGGAGATGGGGTTGGCTTACGAGGCCCCTTCCCTCTTCTCCGCTACTGCTCTGGTAGCAAATTCCTGCTGTGACACACAGAACCTCTCTGTTCATTTTGGTTTTGAAACATGTTTAGTTCTGTGTGTGTGTGTGTGTGTGTGTGTGTGTGTGTGTGTGTGTGTGCGTGCGCAGCGCGCGCCTGTGTGAGTGTGTACCACTGCCCGTATCGGTCGAAAAAGTAATAAAGGGACACGCGACAGAGCGAACAGGTTGCAAACAGTGACCAGAAAGGGTAAAGTTTTCCACTAGCTTCTGGGGATTTCCTTGCCATGTGTTTCTATACAATTTTAGGAAGATTTTGCTGGAAATGTCGCTGGGACCACTCTGAACCGTCACGGTAGTTAAGATAATAAGCCAGGACAGGAGAGCAGCAAAGAGCACCCACAGTGTGTCTCCTATGTATCAGGCCAAGCGCTACAGGCTTTACTTCTACCACCTCACTTCATCTCTCACACCATGACTGACGTGGGATGACCTTATGCACCACCTTCATACATGAGCAAAAAGTTACCTCAGAATCACTTCCCTTCACAGAAAATCAATAAATGCAAGGACATAAACATTCCTAGAATTCCAGCCACCACCACCCAAATCTTTACGCTCAGCATCCTTTCAAATCCAACAGAAACATAGCACTAAATGCTATACGATTCCATTTCAGGTAGACCTCACTCCCATCTAAATGCCGAAATGCACTGAAACTCCACCTACACCTTGACAGCAGAGGGGAGCAGTTTCCCCAGGAGCTAGCTGGCCTGCCACCTCACAGTGAGCCCACGGGCCACTAGCTCACACCAGCCCTGCGTGTCCCCAAAAGGTGGCTCCCTTAAGCTGTGACTACACATGCTCTCTTGGAGATGGGCAGCCAAGCAGGGCCACCGAGGTGACATCGGTGTGCAGGCACACAGACCAACTACTGGGCATGCACCTGCCTCAGCGCCAGCAGGCCAGCCGGGGTGCCCCGTGTGGGGCCTCGGATCTGCCCCGCAGCTCACGCAGCCACCCCAGCAGGGCCAGCCCCAGGGCAGAGCACCCGGAGGGTCCCCGCCCGCACCGGTTAGAGAGTCCAGGTGGCCACCTACCCCCAGCGGACTCGTGCCACCTACCCAGATGTTCCAACCCATGGCCACTCCTCTCAAGACCCAAAGACACAGCTAACTCACAGAAACAAACACAAGGAATCAAGAATGAGAAGGAGACAGAGGAATCACTGTGCACCTAGTGACAGTATGTTGATAAAAATGGGCAAAATCAGTAAATAGGTAGATACAATAGGTAGATGGATAGATTAGATGAGACTGATAGGTTCATGGAGATGATAGATGAGATAGATACAAAGATAGAATGATACATTAGATAGATGATATAGATACACATAGAGAGATTAGACAGACACATTAGATAGCTGATAGATTAGGTGGACAGATTAGACAGACACCTACAGACACATATAGATAGACGATAGGTAGAAAGATTGATAAGATGACGGACTAGATAGATGATAGATACATTAGACTGATTAGATAGATGATATAGATTCACACAGATTAGCTAGACACATTGATATAGATACATATAGATGATAGATAATAGACGGATAGGTGATAGATTAGGTAGTTTGGACAGATAGACACATAGATGAAAGTAGATGATAGTAGATAGATTAGGTAGGTAGATATAGATAGATAGATAGATAGATAGATAGATAGATAGATACATAGATAGATAGATAGATAGATAGACAGACAGACAGACAGACAGACAGACAGACAGACAGACAGACAGACAGATAGATAGATAGATAGATAGATAGATAGATAGATAGATAGATAGATAGATGGATGGATGGATGGATGGATGGATGGATGGATGGACAGACAGATAGATAGATAGATAGATGGATGGACAGACAGACAGGAAAGCATAATACTAAACAATGCTATAGCTCATAACCAGGAGAGCAACGATGAAAGCACAGACAAGAACTACAAACAAAAAGAAGAAAGAAATCAAGTTTAGGAAGTGCACTAAGGACACAGCTATCAATTATCACACTAAAGGGAAAGACTTTAAATGCTCCAATCGAAAGACACAGGGTTGAATGAATGCATGAAAACTCAAGACCACCTACGTGCTCCCTTACAGGAGGCTCACTTGAGATCCAAGCGCACAGACAAACTACAAGTTGAAGGGGTGGGAAAACGTCCCCTACAGAAGTGAAACCGAGAAAGAAAAAGAACAAAACTTTAAAGATGGCTTGGTAGGATTAAAGATGGCAGGCAGCATGAGAGGGGAGGCGGAAACCTCCTCCGAAAACCACATACATACATACATACATACAGTATGGGAATATGACAACTACACCAGATCCTGGAAGAGAAGCGGGAAAGAAGGCTGCCGTGGCAGGCCGTCACCTCAAGGTGGAGGGTGATGTACCAAGGCCGTGATCCAGAGGGACCCCGCCAGCACTTCTTCCTGCACCCGAGCTCAGCGGAGGGAGGAAGAGAAACGGAGCCGGGGAGGCGGGTGGAGGCTCAGGACCGCTGAACACCCAGCCCTGCAGATCTGCTCTGGGAGCACGAACCTACCTTACAGGATGCTCTGGAGGATGATCGGTGGGGTCGGAAAGCGAAGACGGGTGGAATACTTGGAGAGACTTGACATTCCTGCCACTTGCGGAACACAGGGAGATCCACATCCGGCCGCTGTGGGGCAAAAGAAAGGCGGGCAGTCTGAGAGGCTTCGTCACAGCGAGAGAGCTGCGAAACGGGCAAGGGTTGCACAGAGCTTGCCACTCAGAAGGAAGCACAGGTGCGCAAAACTGTCCCGGTGCACTCTGCCCCGTAGGTGGGGGAACTTTTAGGAGCTCCGGGCGCTCCAGACCCCTGGCTGGCTATGCAGCTCCAAGGCCTCCCCACCATGATGTGACTGATACACAACACGGCCTGCTGCACCTTCCTCCCCAACAGCACCGGCTCGCAAAGAGGCTGCCCCCTCCATCGCACCAGGCCAGCGACAGGACGGCCCCACCTATGGCAGCTACAGGTGCAAAGCACAGAGGCTTCTCCCTGCGTGCTCCGCAAACTGGCCCCGGCAGTGGAGACAGGCACTGCGGCCGGGAAGCAGGAGAGGCCTCTTTCCTCCTGCGGGCACCGGCACCGCTCCCGTGACCCCTGCCTGCCATCACCCCAAGGACTGAGCAGCTCCAGAGACAAAAGCTTCTGGGCGCTAGAGGGTGCCACCTACAAATAGGAAACGTCAAAGTCAAAGGAACCTGCTAACTGGACTCGAGCAATCTTCGTGAAAGGGATCTCAACATAAAAATCAGAAACATGCTCAAGGAGCTACAGCAAAAAATTGCCCCTGTCTCATGAGCATAATTACCTGTCCCTCCCTCTCCCTCTCTCCCTCCCTCCCTCCCTCTCTATCTCTCTCTCTCTCTATCTATCTCTCTATCTCTCTCTCTCTATCTATCTCTCTCTCTCTGTCTCTATCTCTTCACGAGGAGCACTTTTGAGGCCTTGTTCTGAGAGGGACGCTGGGACAGCCCAGAGCTCTCAGGTCCACCCCGGCCGGTGTCAGGGCCGTCCCACAAGGGGTCTGACCGAACTGCAATGGGGGGACGCCGCACGTGTAACTCCACAGGAGATAACAGTGCCGCACGCTAAGCCTTCCCATGAATGGCTAGAGGCTAGGTGACTCCACCGATATCAGGTGATGGCTACATCCCAGGCCTCATTTCCGTGGCAACCTTTTCTCCCTATGAAACCTGAAAGCAGCACATGGAAAGATACTATCAGTCTCCACCATCTCACTTCTCAGTTTAGGCTCGATGTTCCTGTATCACATCTTCTCTTCGTTTCAGTTTTCTCGGCGGGTTGGTGTCCTGAAAAACAAAAAAAAAATTGAATCAGGAATGGAATGAAATGGCAGGGGGTATAAGATTCTATTTAAAACACCATCAGCAGAACAAAGACATCTTACCGTATGGGAGGATGATATTCATAGATGACACATCCGATGAGGGGTTGACATCTAAAATACGTATTAAGTGTTCATGCACTTCCACACACAAAAAGCAAATAATCCCAATCACAAAATGGGCAGAGGAGCTGAACAGACACTTCTCCAAACAAGAAATTCAGGTGGCCAACAGGCACATGAAAAGATGCTCCACATCGCTTATCATCACAGAAACGCAAACTAATACCACCATGAGATATCACCTCACACAAGTCAGGATGGCCACCACCCAGAAGACACACAACAGATGATGGCAAGGTTGTGGAGAGAGGGGAACCCTCCTACACTGCTGGTGGTGGGAGTGTAAATTGGTTCATCCGTTGAGGAAAAGCAGTGTGGAGGTTCCTCAAAAACCAAAAAATAGAAATACCATTTGACCCAGAAATCCCAATTCCAGTTATTTACGCCACAAGAATGCATCAGCCCGGTTAGCAAAAGGCAGATGCACCCCTAGGTTAATCGCAGCAGTATTTGCGATAGACAAGAAATGGAAATTTTCGTCAGTAGAGGAATGCATAAAGAACAGGTGATACATAATCAAAAAGAAGGACAAGAACAACATGATCATCTGCACAGACGCTGAAAAAGCATCTGACAAAACTCAACATCCACTCACGGTAAAAACTCTCAACAAAATGGGTCAGGAGGGCAAGTACCTCAACATAAGAAAGGCCACATATGTTAAAACCACAGCCAACATCACACTGAACAGTGAGAAGCTGAAAGCTGTTCCTCTGAGATGGGGAACAAGACAGGGATGCCCACTCTGACTGCGGTTCTTCAACATAGTACTGGAGGTCCTAGCCATGGCAAGTAGACTAAACAAACAAATACAAGGAATCCAGACTGGTAAAGAAGAAGTCGAACTCTCACTGTTTGCAGATGACATGATATTGGACTTAAAAAGAACCCGAAAGACTTCACTCCGAAACGGCTGCAACAGATATCGGAAAAGAGCAGAGGCGCAGGACACAAACTGAATGCACAGAAATCTGTGGCTTTCCCATACACTAACGGGGGCCAGGAAAACCATTCGATCCACAATGGCATCAAAATGAAGAAAATACCTAGTCACAAACCAAACCAAGGAAGTGAAAGACCGAAACCCTGAAACCTATAAGACACTCACCACGTGAATTAAAGAGGACACTGACAAATGGAAACTCACCCCATGCCCTTGGCTAGGGACAATGCATATCATCAAAATGGCCATCCTGCCCAAAGCAATACGCAGATTTGATGCGATCCCTATCGAATCACCAACCGCATTCTTCAACCAACTGGAACAAGTAGTCCAAAAGTTCACCTGGAGACCCCAAAGACCCCAAATGAAGAGCCACAGCGGTCCTGAGAAGGAAGAATAAAGTGGGCGGGTGGGGGTGGATCTCCCTTCCCAACTTCCAGCTCTACTACGAAGCCACAGTAACCTAGACAGTTCGGCACTGCCACAAGAGGGAGCCACAGACCAGTGCAACAGAATAGAGACTCCACACATTAACCCCAACACATGTGGTCAATTCAGACATGATAAAGGAGCCATGGACATACCATGGGGAAGGGACCGTCTCTTCGACAGATGGTGCCGGCAGAAACAGGACAGCTACGTGTAAGAGAATGAACCTGGATCACGGTCTAACCCCACACACAAGAGCAAGTCCGAAATGGATCAAAGACCTGAATGTCACTCATGAAACCATAAACCTCTTAGAGAAAAACATGGGCAAAAATCTCTTGGACATGAACACGGGCGACTTCTGCATGAACATACCTCCCCGGGCAAGGGCAAGGGAAACAGACGCAAAAATGAACAAGGGGGACAAAACCAAGCTGAAAAGCCTCTGTACAGCAAAAGACACCATCGATAGAACAAAGAGTTATCCTGGACTATGGGAGAGTATATTCATAAATGACAGATCCGATCAAGGGGTGACATCCAATACACATAAAGAGTTCACGCACCTCAACAGACAGAAAGCAAATACTCCAATCAAAAAATGGGCAGAGGAGCTGAACAGACTCTTCCGCAAGCAAGGAATTCAAGTGGCCAACAGGCACATGAAAAGATGCTCCACCTGGCTAATCATCAGAGAAATCCAAATTAAAACCACCATGAGATATCACCTCACACAAGTCAGGATGGCCACCATCCAGAAGACACACAACAGATGTGGGCAAGGTTGTGGGAGAGGGGAACCCTCCTACACTGCTGGTGGGAACCTAAGTCAGTTCGTCCGTTGGGGAAAGCTGTGTGGAGGTTCCTCAAGGAGCTCAGAATAGAAATACCATTTCACCCAGGAATTCCACTTCTAGGAATTTACCCTAGGAATGCGGCAGCCCGGTTGGCAGAGGACAGATGCACCCCTATGTTAATCGCAGCACTATTTACAATAGACAAGAAATGGAAATGTCCATCAGTAGAGGCATGCATAAAGAAGAGGTGGTACATATACACAATGGAATATTACTCAGCCGTAAGACAAAAACAGATCCTACCGTTTGCCACAACATGGATGTAGCTAGAGGGTAGTATGCTCAGTGAAATAAGCCAGGCGGAGAAAGACAAGCACCAAATGATTTGACTCATATGTGGAGTAAAAGAACAAAGAAAAACGGAAGGATCAAAACAGCAGCAGAATCACAGAACCCAAGAATGGAGTAACAGTTACCAAAGAGAAAGGGACTGGGGTGGATGCGTTGCCAAGGGAGGGAGAAGGGTGGGGAAAAGATAGGGGGCCTTATGATTCGCATTTATAATGTGGGGGGGGGGCGTGGCACAGGGAGAGCTGTGCAACACAGAGAAGACACGTAGTGATTCTACAGCATCTTACTTACTACGCTGCTGTACAGTGACTGTCATCGGTTTGTGGGGGGGGGTGCTTGGTGAAGGGGGGAGTCTAGTAAACATAATGTTCTTCATGTAACTGTAGATTATTGATAACAAAATGAATAAAAATAAAATATAATAAAAGTGAGAAAGTAAAAATGGTTTCCCAGTTTACTGTGTTGTGTTCTTTATATACCAGACACAGGACCCCAAAATGAGACCAAAGAGAAAGTCTGGGCTGGTAGGCCCTGTCCGAATGTGAGATGTTCCTATGCTGAAACCTGGTGGTACCTTGCCTACGCTTTCTGGGAAGCAAAGAAAGAATCTGCCTGCTAGCTAGAGTAAGGGAAGTCATGCGGTCGGACCCCTCCTCCGAATCTGTCCCCTGCCTGGCTGGCCATGGCGGAGAACGCATGCCTGGCTCGAGGCCTCCCAGAGAAGATGGGAAGGCCCGGAGCGAGGGCGGTCCACGTGCCCCGGCCGACCTGGCCTCCGGAACCGCGGGGGAAGAGGGAGGGGTGCACGGCATTGGCCATCGCACCCCGGATGCTGAGCGCAGGCAGAGCCGGCACACGGGCAGGGTGAGCCATGACAGACGCCGGCACTGCGGCCCTGAACGGTCTGCACGGCGGTCTCGCTGGCCCAAACACCTGCACGGCACTCAGCGGGCAGTCCCGGGGGCAAGGGATTCTACTGGGTTTGGCGTTGCGGCCACGCCCTGTGACCTTTGGGCAGGGGCTCCTGTGGGAGGGTCTGGTGTGCTCACGGCGGTGGGGGCCCCGTGATGCGTTCCCCCTGGGTGACATCACGGTTGCCCGGGCTCCTATGTGATGCGTCCCCTGGCTGACCAATCAGAGGTCACCCTAGCTGGGCAGCTCAGTGCGAGCTTGGCCTGAGAAGGAGTTAGAAGCTCTCCCTAGCTTCATACGCTATTCTCCTGCCTGCCTCAAACGAAGGACTAACTGACACGACGCCACCCTCGTGGGCTGCCGTCGTCAGGTCCCCACCGGCCCGACACAGGGCCGTGGAGATCATCACAACCGCCCGCCTCGGGCTGGACTGTGACGTGGAGGACGAACCTATGGAGGTAACATCAAGCTCCCGGGCCATCATCTTCTGGTCCACACCGGCCCCACGCCGGGCCGAGGGCATCATCACAACATCCGGCCTGGGGCCGAAAAGTGATGCGGACGAAGAACCTATGGAGGTAACATCAACCTCCCGGGCCATCGTCTTCTGGTCCCCACCGGCCCCACGCCGGGCCGAGGGCATCATCACAACATCCGGCCTGGGGCCAAAAAGTGATGCGGACGAAGAACCTATGGACACAACACCACCCGACCGGGCCATCGTCCTCCGGTCCGCACCGGCCCCACACCAGGCCGTGGGCAACATCACAACCGCCGGCCTGGGGCCGGACCCTGACCCGGAGGACGAACCTATGGACACAACACCACCCGACCGGGCCATCGTCCTCCGGTCCGCACCGGCCCCACACCAGGCCGTGGGCAACATCACAACCGCCGGCCTGGGGCCGGACCCTGAACCGGAGGACGAACCTATGGACACAACACCACCCAACCGGGCCATCGTCTTCCGGTCCGCACCGGCCCCACACCAGGCCGTGGGCGTCATCACAACAGCCGGCCTAGGGCCGGACAGTGATGCGGAGGAAGAACCTATGGACACAACACCACCCGACTGTGCCATCGTCTTCCGGTCCGCACCGGCCCCACGCCAGGCCGTGGGCGTCATCACAGCCGCCGGCCTCCTGGCCCCCTCCCATAACATCCTCACGGGCCCCACCCGATGCCGCACGTGGCACCGCTGCCGGAGTCAGCCCTACCCCCGACGATGGTGAAGGGCTGGGCACACCACCCTCCTCAAGGCCGTCTACAGCCCCCATCCCCATGCCCCAGACAAGGCCGATGTTCATATCCTCCTATCCATTAAACTCTTCCCCAAATTGTGTGTGTGTATGTGTGTGTGTGTATTGTATATTCCCACTAAATCCTGTTCTTGCTAATATGTCTCTGCTCTGTTTACTCTTTCACTCAGCTGCAGAGGAAGGACTCACAGACACGAGGGATAATGTTTTGTGCCACACCAAAAGATGCAACATGTCCCATGCCCCAGTGACTGGGATGTGGAGGTAGCCGCGTTTTATGACTGTGCACGCTCGACGCGAGGTCTGCGTGCTGAGCGTTTAAGGGATGACAACCCAGGGGGAGGCAAGTCCAGAGGAGGGAGATGGGGTTGGCTTACGAGGCCCCTTCCCTCTTCTCCGCTACTGCTCTGGTAGCAAATTCCTGCTGTGACACACAGAACCTCTCTGTTCATTTTGGTTTTGAAACATGTTTAGTTCTGTGTGTGTGTGTGTGTGTGTGTGTGTGTGTGTGTGTGTGTGTGTGCGTGCGCGCGCGCGCCTGTGTGAGTGTGTACCACTGCCCGTATCGGTCGAAAAAGTAATAAAGGGACACGCGACAGAGCGAACAGGTTGCAAACAGTGACCAGAAAGGGTAAAGTTTTCCACTAGCTTCTGGGGATTTCCTTGCCATGTGTTTCTATACAATTTTAGGAAGATTTTGCTGGAAATGTCGCTGGGACCACTCTGAACCGTCACGGTAGTTAAGATAATAAGCCAGGACAGGAGAGCAGCAAAGAGCACCCACAGTGTGTCTCCTATGTATCAGGCCAAGCGCTACAGGCTTTACTTCTACCACCTCACTTCATCTCTCACACCATGACTGACGTGGGATGACCTTATGCACCACCTTCATACATGAGCAAAAAGTTACCTCAGAATCACTTCCCTTCACAGAAAATCAATAAATGCAAGGACATAAACATTCCTAGAATTCCAGCCACCACCACCCAAATCTTTACGCTCAGCATCCTTTCAAATCCAACAGAAACATAGCACTAAATGCTATACGATTCCATTTCAGGTAGACCTCACTCCCATCTAAATGCCGAAATGCACTGAAACTCCACCTACACCTTGACAGCAGAGGGGAGCAGTTTCCCCAGGAGCTAGCTGGCCTGCCACCTCACAGTGAGCCCACGGGCCACTAGCTCACACCAGCCCTGCGTGTCCCCAAAAGGTGGCTCCCTTAAGCTGTGACTACACATGCTCTCTTGGAGATGGGCAGCCAAGCAGGGCCACCGAGGTGACATCGGTGTGCAGGCACACAGACCAACTACTGGGCATGCACCTGCCTCAGCGCCAGCAGGCCAGCCGGGGTGCCCCGTGTGGGGCCTCGGATCTGCCCCGCAGCTCACGCAGCCACCCCAGCAGGGCCAGCCCCAGGGCAGAGCACCCGGAGGGTCCCCGCCCGCACCGGTTAGAGAGTCCAGGTGGCCACCTACCCCCAGCGGACTCGTGCCACCTACCCAGATGTTCCAACCCATGGCCACTCCTCTCAAGACCCAAAGACACAGCTAACTCACAGAAACAAACACAAGGAATCAAGAATGAGAAGGAGACAGAGGAATCACTGTGCACCTAGTGACAGTATGTTGATAAAAATGGGCAAAATCAGTAAATAGGTAGATACAATAGGTAGATGGATAGATTAGATGAGACTGATAGGTTCATGGAGATGATAGATGAGATAGATACAAAGATAGAATGATACATTAGATAGATGATATAGATACACATAGAGAGATTAGACAGACACATTAGATAGCTGATAGATTAGGTGGACAGATTAGACAGACACCTACAGACACATATAGATAGACGATAGGTAGAAAGATTGATAAGATGACGGACTAGATAGATGATAGATACATTAGACTGATTAGATAGATGATATAGATTCACACAGATTAGCTAGACACATTGATATAGATACATATAGATGATAGATAATAGACGGATAGGTGATAGATTAGGTAGTTTGGACAGATAGACACATAGATGAAAGTAGATGATAGTAGATAGATTAGGTAGGTAGATATAGATAGATAGATAGATAGATAGATAGATAGATACATAGATAGATAGATAGATAGATAGATAGATAGATAGACAGACAGACAGACAGACAGACAGACAGACAGACAGACAGATAGATAGATAGATAGATAGATAGATAGATAGATAGATAGATAGATAGATGGATGGATGGATGGATGGATGGATGGATGGACAGACAGATAGATAGATAGATAGATGGATGGACAGACAGACAGGAAAGCATAATACTAAACAATGCTATAGCTCATAACCAGGAGAGCAACGATGAAAGCACAGACAAGAACTACAAACAAAAAGAAGAAAGAAATCAAGTTTAGGAAGTGCACTAAGGACACAGCTATCAATTATCACACTAAAGGGAAAGACTTTAAATGCTCCAATCGAAAGACACAGGGTTGAATGAATGCATGAAAACTCAAGACCACCTACGTGCTCCCTTACAGGAGGCTCACTTGAGATCCAAGCGCACAGACAAACTACAAGTTGAAGGGGTGGGAAAACGTCCCCTACAGAAGTGAAACCGAGAAAGAAAAAGAACAAAACTTTAAAGATGGCTTGGTAGGATTAAAGATGGCAGGCAGCATGAGAGGGGAGGCGGAAACCTCCTCCGAAAACCACATACATACATACATACATACAGTATGGGAATATGACAACTACACCAGATCCTGGAAGAGAAGCGGGAAAGAAGGCTGCCGTGGCAGGCCGTCACCTCAAGGTGGAGGGTGATGTACCAAGGCCGTGATCCAGAGGGACCCCGCCAGCACTTCTTCCTGCACCCGAGCTCAGCGGAGGGAGGAAGAGAAACGGAGCCGGGGAGGCGGGTGGAGGCTCAGGACCGCTGAACACCCAGCCCTGCAGATCTGCTCTGGGAGCACGAACCTACCTTACAGGATGCTCTGGAGGATGATCGGTGGGGTCGGAAAGCGAAGACGGGTGGAATACTTGGAGAGACTTGACATTCCTGCCACTTGCGGAACACAGGGAGATCCACATCCGGCCGCTGTGGGGCAAAAGAAAGGCGGGCAGTCTGAGAGGCTTCGTCACAGCGAGAGAGCTGCGAAACGGGCAAGGGTTGCACAGAGCTTGCCACTCAGAAGGAAGCACAGGTGCGCAAAACTGTCCCGGTGCACTCTGCCCCGTAGGTGGGGGAACTTTTAGGAGCTCCGGGCGCTCCAGACCCCTGGCTGGCTATGCAGCTCCAAGGCCTCCCCACCATGATGTGACTGATACACAACACGGCCTGCTGCACCTTCCTCCCCAACAGCACCGGCTCGCAAAGAGGCTGCCCCCTCCATCGCACCAGGCCAGCGACAGGACGGCCCCACCTATGGCAGCTACAGGTGCAAAGCACAGAGGCTTCTCCCTGCGTGCTCCGCAAACTGGCCCCGGCAGTGGAGACAGGCACTGCGGCCGGGAAGCAGGAGAGGCCTCTTTCCTCCTGCGGGCACCGGCACCGCTCCCGTGACCCCTGCCTGCCATCACCCCAAGGACTGAGCAGCTCCAGAGACAAAAGCTTCTGGGCGCTAGAGGGTGCCACCTACAAATAGGAAACGTCAAAGTCAAAGGAACCTGCTAACTGGACTCGAGCAATCTTCGTGAAAGGGATCTCAACATAAAAATCAGAAACA
Source organism: Manis javanica (assembly GCF_040802235.1). Lineage (NCBI taxonomy): Eukaryota > Metazoa > Chordata > Mammalia > Pholidota > Manidae > Manis > Manis javanica. Next base: position 152,231,744 of record NC_133158.1, read on the forward strand.
TGCTCAAGGAGCTACAGCAAAAAATTGCCCCTGTCTCATGAGCATAATTACCTGTCCCTCCCTCTCCCTCTCTCCCTCCCTCCCTCCCTCTCTATCTCTCTCTCTCTCTATCTATCTCTCTATCTCTCTCTCTCTATCTATCTCTCTCTCTCTGTCTCTATCTCTTCACGAGGAGCACTTTTGAGGCCTTGTTCTGAGAGGGACGCTGGGACAGCCCAGAGCTCTCAGGTCCACCCCGGCCGGTGTCAGGGCCGTCCCACAAGGGGTCTGACCGAACTGCAATGGGGGGACGCCGCACGTGTAACTCCACAGGAGATAACAGTGCCGCACGCTAAGCCTTCCCATGAATGGCTAGAGGCTAGGTGACTCCACCGATATCAGGTGATGGCTACATCCCAGGCCTCATTTCCGTGGCAACCTTTTCTCCCTATGAAACCTGAAAGCAGCACATGGAAAGATACTATCAGTCTCCACCATCTCACTTCTCAGTTTAGGCTCGATGTTCCTGTATCACATCTTCTCTTCGTTTCAGTTTTCTCGGCGGGTTGGTGTCCTGAAAAACAAAAAAAAAATTGAATCAGGAATGGAATGAAATGGCAGGGGGTATAAGATTCTATTTAAAACACCATCAGCAGAACAAAGACATCTTACCGTATGGGAGGATGATATTCATAGATGACACATCCGATGAGGGGTTGACATCTAAAATACGTATTAAGTGTTCATGCACTTCCACACACAAAAAGCAAATAATCCCAATCACAAAATGGGCAGAGGAGCTGAACAGACACTTCTCCAAACAAGAAATTCAGGTGGCCAACAGGCACATGAAAAGATGCTCCACATCGCTTATCATCACAGAAACGCAAACTAATACCACCATGAGATATCACCTCACACAAGTCAGGATGGCCACCACCCAGAAGACACACAACAGATGATGGCAAGGTTGTGGAGAGAGGGGAACCCTCCTACACTGCTGGTGGTGGGAGTGTAAATTGGTTCATCCGTTGAGGAAAAGCAGTGTGGAGGTTCCTCAAAAACCAAAAAATAGAAATACCATTTGACCCAGAAATCCCAATTCCAGTTATTTACGCCACAAGAATGCATCAGCCCGGTTAGCAAAAGGCAGATGCACCCCTAGGTTAATCGCAGCAGTATTTGCGATAGACAAGAAATGGAAATTTTCGTCAGTAGAGGAATGCATAAAGAACAGGTGATACATAATCAAAAAGAAGGACAAGAACAACATGATCATCTGCACAGACGCTGAAAAAGCATCTGACAAAACTCAACATCCACTCACGGTAAAAACTCTCAACAAAATGGGTCAGGAGGGCAAGTACCTCAACATAAGAAAGGCCACATATGTTAAAACCACAGCCAACATCACACTGAACAGTGAGAAGCTGAAAGCTGTTCCTCTGAGATGGGGAACAAGACAGGGATGCCCACTCTGACTGCGGTTCTTCAACATAGTACTGGAGGTCCTAGCCATGGCAAGTAGACTAAACAAACAAATACAAGGAATCCAGACTGGTAAAGAAGAAGTCGAACTCTCACTGTTTGCAGATGACATGATATTGGACTTAAAAAGAACCCGAAAGACTTCACTCCGAAACGGCTGCAACAGATATCGGAAAAGAGCAGAGGCGCAGGACACAAACTGAATGCACAGAAATCTGTGGCTTTCCCATACACTAACGGTGACCAGGAAAACCATTCGATCCACAATGGCATCAAAATGAAGAAAATACCTAGTCACAAACCAAACCAAGGAAGTGAAAGACCGAAACCCTGAAACCTATAAGACACTCACCACGTGAATTAAAGAGGACACTGACAAATGGAAACTCACCCCATGCCCTTGGCTAGGGACAATGCATATCATCAAAATGGCCATCCTGCCCAAAGCAATACGCAGATTTGATGCGATCCCTATCGAATCACCAACCGCATTCTTCAACCAACTGGAACAAGTAGTCCAAAAGTTCACCTGGAGACCCCAAAGACCCCAAATGAAGAGCCACAGCGGTCCTGAGAAGGAAGAATAAAGTGGGCGGGTGGGGGTGGATCTCCCTTCCCAACTTCCAGCTCTACTACGAAGCCACAGTAACCTAGACAGTTCGGCACTGCCACAAGAGGGAGCCACAGACCAGTGCAACAGAATAGAGACTCCACACATTAACCCCAACACATGTGGTCAATTCAGACATGATAAAGGAGCCATGGACATACCATGGGGAAGGGACCGTCTCTTCGACAGATGGTGCCGGCAGAAACAGGACAGCTACGTGTAAGAGAATGAACCTGGATCACGGTCTAACCCCACACACAAGAGCAAGTCCGAAATGGATCAAAGACCTGAATGTCACTCATGAAACCATAAACCTCTTAGAGAAAAACATGGGCAAAAATCTCTTGGACATGAACACGGGCGACTTCTGCATGAACATACCTCCCCGGGCAAGGGCAAGGGAAACAGACGCAAAAATGAACAAGGGGGACAAAACCAAGCTGAAAAGCCTCTGTACAGCAAAAGACACCATCGATAGAACAAAGAGTTATCCTGGACTATGGGAGAGTATATTCATAAATGACAGATCCGATCAAGGGGTGACATCCAATACACATAAAGAGTTCACGCACCTCAACAGACAGAAAGCAAATACTCCAATCAAAAAATGGGCAGAGGAGCTGAACAGACTCTTCCGCAAGCAAGGAATTCAAGTGGCCAACAGGCACATGAAAAGATGCTCCACCTGGCTAATCATCAGAGAAATCCAAATTAAAACCACCATGAGATATCACCTCACACAAGTCAGGATGGCCACCATCCAGAAGACACACAACAGATGTGGGCAAGGTTGTGGGAGAGGGGAACCCTCCTACACTGCTGGTGGGAACCTAAGTCAGTTCGTCCGTTGGGGAAAGCTGTGTGGAGGTTCCTCAAGGAGCTCAGAATAGAAATACCATTTCACCCAGGAATTCCACTTCTAGGAATTTACCCTAGGAATGCGGCAGCCCGGTTGGCAGAGGACAGATGCACCCCTATGTTAATCGCAGCACTATTTACAATAGACAAGAAATGGAAATGTCCATCAGTAGAGGCATGCATAAAGAAGAGGTGGTACATATACACAATGGAATATTACTCAGCCGTAAGACAAAAACAGATCCTACCGTTTGCCACAACATGGATGTAGCTAGAGGGTAGTATGCTCAGTGAAATAAGCCAGGCGGAGAAAGACAAGCACCAAATGATTTGACTCATATGTGGAGTAAAAGAACAAAGAAAAACGGAAGGATCAAAACAGCAGCAGAATCACAGAACCCAAGAATGGAGTAACAGTTACCAAAGAGAAAGGGACTGGGGTGGATGCGTTGCCAAGGGAGGGAGAAGGGTGGGGAAAAGATAGGGGGCCTTATGATTCGCATTTATAATGTGGGGGGGGGGCGTGGCACAGGGAGAGCTGTGCAACACAGAGAAGACACGTAGTGATTCTACAGCATCTTACTTACTACGCTGCTGTACAGTGACTGTCATCGGTTTGTGGGGGGGGGGGTGCTTGGTGAAGGGGGGAGTCTAGTAAACATAATGTTCTTCATGTAACTGTAGATTATTGATAACAAAATGAATAAAAATAAAATATAATAAAAGTGAGAAAGTAAAAATGGTTTCCCAGTTTACTGTGTTGTGTTCTTTATATACCAGACACAGGACCCCAAAATGAGACCAAAGAGAAAGTCTGGGCTGGTAGGCCCTGTCCGAATGTGAGATGTTCCTATGCTGAAACCTGGTGGTACCTTGCCTACGCTTTCTGGGAAGCAAAGAAAGAATCTGCCTGCTAGCTAGAGTAAGGGAAGTCATGCGGTCGGACCCCTCCTCCGAATCTGTCCCCTGCCTGGCTGGCCATGGCGGAGAACGCATGCCTGGCTCGAGGCCTCCCAGAGAAGATGGGAAGGCCCGGAGCGAGGGCGGTCCACGTGCCCCGGCCGACCTGGCCTCCGGAACCGCGGGGGAAGAGGGAGGGGTGCACGGCATTGGCCATCGCACCCCGGATGCTGAGCGCAGGCAGAGCCGGCACACGGGCAGGGTGAGCCATGACAGACGCCGGCACTGCGGCCCTGAACGGTCTGCACGGCGGTCTCGCTGGCCCAAACACCTGCACGGCACTCAGCGGGCAGTCCCGGGGGCAAGGGATTCTACTGGGTTTGGCGTTGCGGCCACGCCCTGTGACCTTTGGGCAGGGGCTCCTGTGGGAGGGGCTGGTGTGCTCACGGCGGTGGGGGCCCCGTGATGCGTTCCCCCTGGGTGACATCACGGTTGCCCGGGCTCCTATGTGATGCGTCCCCTGGCTGACCAATCAGAGGTCACCCTAGCTGGGCAGCTCAGTGCGAGCTTGGCCTGAGAAGGAGTTAGAAGCTCTCCCTAGCTTCATACGCTATTCTCCTGCCTGCCTCAAACGAAGGACTAACTGACACGACGCCACCCTCGTGGGCTGCCGTCGTCAGGTCCCCACCGGCCCGACACAGGGCCGTGGAGATCATCACAACCGCCCGCCTCGGGCTGGACTGTGACGTGGAGGACGAACCTATGGAGGTAACATCAAGCTCCCGGGCCATCATCTTCTGGTCCACACCGGCCCCACGCCGGGCCGAGGGCATCATCACAACATCCGGCCTGGGGCCGAAAAGTGATGCGGACGAAGAACCTATGGAGGTAACATCAACCTCCCGGGCCATCGTCTTCTGGTCCCCACCGGCCCCACGCCGGGCCGAGGGCATCATCACAACATCCGGCCTGGGGCCAAAAAGTGATGCGGACGAAGAACCTATGGACACAACACCACCCGACCGGGCCATCGTCCTCCGGTCCGCACCGGCCCCACACCAGGCCGTGGGCAACATCACAACCGCCGGCCTGGGGCCGGACCCTGACCCGGAGGACGAACCTATGGACACAACACCACCCGACCGGGCCATCGTCCTCCGGTCCGCACCGGCCCCACACCAGGCCGTGGGCAACATCACAACCGCCGGCCTGGGGCCGGACCCTGACCCGGAGGACGAACCTATGGACACAACACCACCCAACCGGGCCATCGTCTTCCGGTCCGCACCGGCCCCACACCAGGCCGTGGGCGTCATCACAACAGCCGGCCTAGGGCCGGACAGTGATGCGGAGGAAGAACCTATGGACACAACACCACCCGACTGTGCCATCGTCTTCCGGTCCGCACCGGCCCCACGCCAGGCCGTGGGCGTCATCACAGCCGCCGGCCTCCTGGCCCCCTCCCATAACATCCTCACGGGCCCCACCCGATGCCGCACGTGGCACCGCTGCCGGAGTCAGCCCTACCCCCGACGATGGTGAAGGGCTGGGCACACCACCCTCCTCAAGGCCGTCTAGAGCCCCCATCCCCATGCCCCAGACAAGGCCGATGTTCATATCCTCCTATCCATTAAACTCTTCCCCAAATTGTGTGTGTGTATGTGTGTGTGTGTATTGTATATTCCCACTAAATCCTGTTCTTGCTAATATGTCTCTGCTCTGTTTACTCTTTCACTCAGCTGCAGAGGAAGGACTCACAGACACGAGGGATAATGTTTTGTGCCACACCAAAAGATGCAACATGTCCCATGCCCCAGTGACTGGGATGTGGAGGTAGCCGCGTTTTATGACTGTGCACGCTCGACGCGAGGTCTGCGTGCTGAGCGTTTAAGGGATGACAACCCAGGGGGAGGCAAGTCCAGAGGAGGGAGATGGGGTTGGCTTACGAGGCCCCTTCCCTCTTCTCCGCTACTGCTCTGGTAGCAAATTCCTGCTGTGACACACAGAACCTCTCTGTTCATTTTGGTTTTGAAACATGTTTAGTTCTGTGTGTGTGTGTGTGTGTGTGTGTGTGTGTGTGTGTGTGTGTGTGCGTGCGCGCGCGCGCCTGTGTGAGTGTGTACCACTGCCCGTATCGGTCGAAAAAGTAATAAAGGGACACGCGACAGAGCGAACAGGTTGCAAACAGTGACCAGAAAGGGTAAAGTTTTCCACTAGCTTCTGGGGATTTCCTTGCCATGTGTTTCTATACAATTTTAGGAAGATTTTGCTGGAAATGTCGCTGGGACCACTCTGAACCGTCACGGTAGTTAAGATAATAAGCCAGGACAGGAGAGCAGCAAAGAGCACCCACAGTGTGTCTCCTATGTATCAGGCCAAGCGCTACAGGCTTTACTTCTACCACCTCACTTCATCTCTCACACCATGACTGACGTGGGATGACCTTATGCACCACCTTCATACATGAGCAAAAAGTTACCTCAGAATCACTTCCCTTCACAGAAAATCAATAAATGCAAGGACATAAACATTCCTAGAATTCCAGCCACCACCACCCAAATCTTTACGCTCAGCATCCTTTCAAATCCAACAGAAACATAGCACTAAATGCTATACGATTCCATTTCAGGTAGACCTCACTCCCATCTAAATGCCGAAATGCACTGAAACTCCACCTACACCTTGACAGCAGAGGGGAGCAGTTTCCCCAGGAGCTAGCTGGCCTGCCACCTCACAGTGAGCCCACGGGCCACTAGCCCACACCAGCCCTGCGTGTCCCCAAAAGGTGGCTCCCTTAAGCTGTGACTACACATGCTCTCTTGGAGATGGGCAGCCAAGCAGGGCCACCGAGGTGACATCGGTGTGCAGGCACACAGACCAACTACTGGGCATGCACCTGCCTCAGCGCCAGCAGGCCAGCCGGGGTGCCCCGTGTGGGGCCTCGGATCTGCCCCGCAGCTCACGCAGCCACCCCAGCAGGGCCAGCCCCAGGGCAGAGCACCCGGAGGGTCCCCGCCCGCACCGGTTAGAGAGTCCAGGTGGCCACCTACCCCCAGCGGACTCGTGCCACCTACCCAGATGTTCCAACCCATGGCCACTCCTCTCAAGACCCAAAGACACAGCTAACTCACAGAAACAAACACAAGGAATCAAGAATGAGAAGGAGACAGAGGAATCACTGTGCACCTAGTGACAGTATGTTGATAAAAATGGGCAAAATCAGTAAATAGGTAGATACATTAGGTAGATGGATAGATTAGATGAGACTGATAGGTTCATGGAGATGATAGATGAGATAGATACAAAGATAGAATGATACATTAGATAGATGATATAGATACACATAGAGAGATTAGACAGACACATTAGATAGCTGATAGATTAGGTGGACAGATTAGACAGACACCTACAGACACATATAGATAGACGATAGGTAGACAGATTGATAAGATGACGGACTAGATAGATGATAGATACATTAGACAGATTAGATAGATGATATAGATTCACACAGATTAGCTAGACACATTGATATAGATACATATAGATGATAGATAATAGACGGATAGGTGATAGATTAGGTAGTTTGGACAGATAGACACATAGATGAAAGTAGATGATAGTAGATAGATTAGGTAGGTAGATATAGATAGATAGATAGATAGATAGATAGATACATAGATAGATAGATAGATAGACAGACAGACAGACAGACAGACAGACAGACAGACAGACAGATAGATAGATAGATAGATAGATAGATAGATAGATAGATAGATAGATGGATGGATGGATGGATGGATGGATGGATGGATGGATGGACAGACAGATAGATAGATAGATAGATGGATGGACAGACAGACAGGAAAGCATAATACTAAACAATGCTATAGCTCATAACCAGGAGAGCAACGATGAAAGCACAGACAAGAACTACAAACAAAAAGAAGAAAGAAATCAAGTTTAGGAAGTGCACTAAGGACACAGCTATCAATTATCACACTAAAGGGAAAGACTTTAAATGCTCCAATCGAAAGACACAGGGTTGAATGAATGCATGAAAACTCAAGACCACCTACGTGCTCCCTTACAGGAGGCTCACTTGAGATCCAAGCGCACAGACAAACTACAAGTTGAAGGGGTGGGAAAACGTCCCCTACAGAAGTGAAACCGAGAAAGAAAAAGAACAAAACTTTAAAGATGGCTTGGTAGGATTAAAGATGGCAGGCAGCATGAGAGGGGAGGCGGAAACCTCCTCCGAAAACCACATACATACATACATACATACAGTATGGGAATATGACAACTACACCAGATCCTGGAAGAGAAGCGGGAAAGAAGGCTGCCGTGGCAGGCCGTCACCTCAAGGTGGAGGGTGATGTACCAAGGCCGTGATCCAGAGGGACCCCGCCAGCACTTCTTCCTGCACCCGAGCTCAGCGGAGGGAGGAAGAGAAACGGAGCCGGGGAGGCGGGTGGAGGCTCAGGACCGCTGAACACCCAGCCCTGCAGATCTGCTCTGGGAGCACGAACCTACCTTACAGGATGCTCTGGAGGATGATCGGTGGGGTCGGAAAGCGAAGACGGGTGGAATACTTGGAGAGACTTGACATTCCTGCCACTTGCGGAACACAGGGAGATCCACATCCGGCCGCTGTGGGGCAAAAGAAAGGCGGGCAGTCTGAGAGGCTTCGTCACAGCGAGAGAGCTGCGAAACGGGCAAGGGTTGCACAGAGCTTGCCACTCAGAAGGAAGCACAGGTGCGCAAAACTGTCCCGGTGCACTCTGCCCCGTAGGTGGGGGAACTTTTAGGAGCTCCGGGCGCTCCAGACCCCTGGCTGGCTATGCAGCTCCAAGGCCTCCCCACCATGATGTGACTGATACACAACACGGCCTGCTGCACCTTCCTCCCCAACAGCACCGGCTCGCAAAGAGGCTGCCCCCTCCATCGCACCAGGCCAGCGACAGGACGGCCCCACCTATGGCAGCTACAGGTGCAAAGCACAGAGGCTTCTCCCTGCGTGCTCCGCAAACTGGCCCCGGCAGTGGAGACAGGCACTGCGGCCGGGAAGCAGGAGAGGCCTCTTTCCTCCTGCGGGCACCGGCACCGCTCCCGTGACCCCTGCCTGCCATCACCCCAAGGACTGAGCAGCTCCAGAGACAAAAGCTTCTGGGCGCTAGAGGGTGCCACCTACAAATAGGAAACGTCAAAGTCAAAGGAACCTGCTAACTGGACTCGAGCAATCTTCGTGAAAGGGATCTCAACATAAAAATCAGAAACATGCTCAAGGAGCTACAGCAAAAAATTGCCCCTGTCTCTTGAGCATAATTACCTGTCCCTCCCTCTCCCTCTCTCCCTCCCTCCCTCTCTCTCTCTCTCTCTCTCTCTCTCTATCTATCTCTCTCTCTCTATCTATCTCTCTCTCTCTGTCTCTATCTCTTCACGAGGAGCACTTTTGAGGCCTTGTTCTGAGAGGGACGCTGGGACAGCCCAGAGCTCTCAGGTCCACCCCGGCCGGTGTCAGGGCCGTCCCACAAGGGGTCTGACCGAACTGCAATGGGGGGACGCCGCACGTGTAACTCCACAGGAGATAACAGTGCCGCACGCTAAGCCTTCCCATGAATGGCTAGAGGCTAGGTGACTCCACCGATATCAGGTGATGGCTACATCCCAGGCCTCATTTCCGTGGCAACCTTTTCTCCCTATGAAACCTGAAAGCAGCACATGGAAAGATACTATCAGTCTCCACCATCTCACTTCTCAGTTTAGGCTCGATGTTCCTGTATCACATCTTCTCTTCGTTTCAGTTTTCTCGGCGGGTTGGTGTCCTGAAAAACAAAAAAAAAATTGAATCAGGAATGGAATGAAATGGCAGGGGGTATAAGATTCTATTTAAAACACCATCAGCAGAACAAAGACATCTTACCGTATGGGAGGATGATATTCATAGATGACACATCCGATGAGGGGTTGACATCTAAAATACGTATTAAGTGTTCATGCACTTCCACACACAAAAAGCAAATAATCCCAATCACAAAATGGGCAGAGGAGCTGAACAGACACTTCTCCAAACAAGAAATTCAGGTGGCCAACAGGCACATGAAAAGATGCTCCACATCGCTTATCATCACAGAAACGCAAACTAATACCACCATGAGATATCACCTCACACAAGTCAGGATGGCCACCACCCAGAAGACACACAACAGATGATGGCAAGGTTGTGGAGAGAGGGGAACCCTCCTACACTGCTGGTGGTGGGAGTGTAAATTGGTTCATCCGTTGAGGAAAAGCAGTGTGGAGGTTCCTCAAAAACCAAAAAATAGAAATACCATTTGACCCAGAAATCCCAATTCCAGTTATTTACGCCACAAGAATGCATCAGCCCGGTTAGCAAAAGGCAGATGCACCCCTAGGTTAATCGCAGCAGTATTTGCGATAGACAAGAAATGGAAATTTTCGTCAGTAGAGGAATGCATAAAGAACAGGTGATACATAATCAAAAAGAAGGACAAGAACAACATGATCATCTGCACAGACGCTGAAAAAGCATCTGACAAAACTCAACATCCACTCACGGTAAAAACTCTCAACAAAATGGGTCAGGAGGGCAAGTACCTCAACATAAGAAAGGCCACATATGTTAAAACCACAGCCAACATCACACTGAACAGTGAGAAGCTGAAAGCTGTTCCTCTGAGATGGGGAACAAGACAGGGATGCCCACTCTGACTGCGGTTCTTCAACATAGTACTGGAGGTCCTAGCCATGGCAAGTAGACTAAACAAACAAATACAAGGAATCCAGACTGGTAAAGAAGAAGTCGAACTCTCACTGTTTGCAGATGACATGATATTGGACTTAAAAAGAACCCGAAAGACTTCACTCCGAAACGGCTGCAACAGATATCGGAAAAGAGCAGAGGCGCAGGACACAAACTGAATGCACAGAAATCTGTGGCTTTCCCATACACTAACGGTGACCAGGAAAACCATTCGATCCACAATGGCATCAAAATGAAGAAAATACCTAGTCACAAACCAAACCAAGGAAGTGAAAGACCGAAACCCTGAAACCTATAAGACACTCACCACGTGAATTAAAGAGGACACTGACAAATGGAAACTCACCCCATGCCCTTGGCTAGGGACAATGCATATCATCAAAATGGCCATCCTGCCCAAAGCAATACGCAGATTTGATGCGATCCCTATCGAATCACCAACCGCATTCTTCAACCAACTGGAACAAGTAGTCCAAAAGTTCACCTGGAGACCCCAAAGACCCCAAATGAAGAGCCACAGCGGTCCTGAGAAGGAAGAATAAAGTGGGCGGGTGGGGGTGGATCTCCCTTCCCAACTTCCAGCTCTACTACGAAGCCACAGTAACCTAGACAGTTCGGCACTGCCACAAGAGGGAGCCACAGACCAGTGCAACAGAATAGAGACTCCACACATTAACCCCAACACATGTGGTCAATTCAGACATGATAAAGGAGCCATGGACATACCATGGGGAAGGGACCGTCTCTTCGACAGATGGTGCCGGCAAAAACAGGACAGCTACATGTAAGAGAATGAACCTGGAGCACGGTCTAACCCCACACACAAGAGCAAGTCCGAAATGGATCAAAGACCTGAATGTCACTCATGAAACCATAAACCTCTTAGAGAAAAACATGGGCAAAAATCTCTTGGACATGAACACGAGCGACTTCTGCATGAACATACCTCCCCGGGCAAGGGCAAGGGAAACAGACGCAAAAATGAACAAGGGGGACGAAACCAAGCTGAAAAGCCTCTGTTCTAAGGAGTTCTCCTGCACTATGGGAGAGTATATTCATAAAGGACAGATCCGATCAAGGGGTGACATCCAAAATACATAAAGAGCTCACACAGCTCAACAGAGGGGAGGCAAGTTCTCCAATGAAAAAATGGGCAGAGGAGCTAAACAGACTAACAGTGAACTGAATAGAAAGAGAGATCAGGAAAACCATTCCATTCACAATGGCATCAGAAAAGGAAGAAAATCCCTAGGCATAAACCAAACCAAGGAAGTGAAAGACCGAAACCCTGAAACCTATAAGACACTCAGCACAGGACGTAGAGGACCCTAACAACTGGAAACTCACCCCATGCCCTTGGCTAGGGACAATGCATATCATCAAAATGGCCATCCTGCCCAAAGCAATACGCAGATTTGATGCGATCCCTATCGAATCACCAACCGCATTCTCCAACGAACTGGAACAAGTAGTTCAGAAGTTCACATGGAGACCCCAAAGACCCCAAACGAAGAGCCACAGCGGTCCTGAGAAAGAAGAATAAAGTGGGCGGGTGGGGGTGGATCTCCCTTCCCAACTTCAAGCTCTAGTACGAAGCCACAGTAATCTAGACAGTTTGGCACTGCCACAAGAGGGAGCCACAGACCAGTGCAACAGAATAGAGACTCCACACATTAACCCCAACACATGTGGTCAATTCAGACATGATAAAGGAGCCATGGACATACCATGGGGAAGGGACCGTCTCTTCGACAGATGGTGCCGGCAGAAACAGGACAGCTACGTGTAAGAGAATGAACCTGGATCACGGTCTAACCCCACACACAAGAGCAAGTCCGAAATGGATCAAAGACCTGAATGTCACTCATGAAACCATAAACCTCTTAGAGAAAAACATGGGCAAAAATCTCTTGGACATGAACACGGGCGACTTCTGCATGAACATACCTCCCCGGGCAAGGGCAAGGGAAACAGACGCAAAAATGAACAAGGGGGACAAAACCAAGCTGAAAAGCCTCTGTACAGCAAAAGACACCATCGATAGAACAAAGAGTTATCCTGGACTATGGGAGAGTATATTCATAAATGACAGATCCGATCAAGGGGTGACATCCAATACACATAAAGAGTTCACGCACCTCAACAGACAGAAAGCAAATACTCCAATCAAAAAATGGGCAGAGGAGCTGAACAGACTCTTCCGCAAGCAAGGAATTCAAGTGGCCAACAGGCACATGAAAAGATGCTCCACCTGGCTAATCATCAGAGAAATCCAAATTAAAACCACCATGAGATATCACCTCACACAAGTCAGGATGGCCACCATCCAGAAGACACACAACAGATGTGGGCAAGGTTGTGGGAGAGGGGAACCCTCCTACACTGCTGGTGGGAACCTAAGTCAGTTCGTCCGTTGGGGAAAGCTGTGTGGAGGTTCCTCAAGGAGCTCAGAATAGAAATACCATTTCACCCAGGAATTCCACTTCTAGGAATTTACCCTAGGAATGCGGCAGCCCGGTTGGCAGAGGACAGATGCACCCCTATGTTAATCGCAGCACTATTTACAATAGACAAGAAATGGAAATGTCCATCAGTAGAGGCATGCATAAAGAAGAGGTGGTACATATACACAATGGAATATTACTCAGCCGTAAGACAAAAACAGATCCTACCGTTTGCCACAACATGGATGTAGCTAGAGGGTAGTATGCTCAGTGAAATAAGCCAGGCGGAGAAAGACAAGCACCAAATGATTTGACTCATATGTGGAGTAAAAGAACAAAGAAAAACGGAAGGATCAAAACAGCAGCAGAATCACAGAACCCAAGAATGGAGTAACAGTTACCAAAGAGAAAGGGACTGGGGTGGATGCGTTGCCAAGGGAGGGAGAAGGGTGGGGAAAAGATAGGGGGCCTTATGATTCGCATTTATAATGTGGGGGAGGGGGCGTGGCACAGGGAGAGCTGTGCAACACAGAGAAGACACGTAGTGATTCTACAGCATCTTACTTACTACGCTGCTGTACAGTGACTGTCATCGGTTTGTGGGGGGGGGGGGGTGTTGGGTGAAGGGGGGAGTCTAGTAAACATAATGTTCTTCATGTAACTGTAGATTATTGATAACAAAATGAATAAAAATAAAATATAATAAAAGTGAGAAAGTAAAAATGGTTTCCCAGTTTACTGTGTTGTGTTCTTTATATACCAGACACAGGACCCCAAAATGAGACCAAAGAGAAAGTCTGGGCTGGTAGGCCCTGTCCGAATGTGAGATGTTCCTATGCTGAAACCTGGTGGTACCTTGCCTACGCTTTCTGGGAAGCAAAGAAAGAATCTGCCTGCTAGCTAGAGTAAGGGAAGTCATGCGGTCGGACCCCTCCTCCGAATCTGTCCCCTGCCTGGCTGGCCATGGCGGAGAACGCATGCCTGGCTCGAGGCCTCCCAGAGAAGATGGGAAGGCCCGGAGCGAGGGCGGTCCACGTGCCCCGGCCGACCTGGCCTCCGGAACCGCGGGGGAAGAGGGAGGGGTGCACGGCATTGGCCATCGCACCCCGGATGCTGAGCGCAGGCAGAGCCGGCACACGGGCAGGGTGAGCCATGACAGACGCCGGCACTGCGGCCCTGAACGGTCTGCACGGCGGTCTCGCTGGCCCAAACACCTGCACGGCACTCAGCGGGCAGTCCCGGGGGCAAGGGATTCTACTGGGTTTGGCGTTGCGGCCACGCCCTGTGACCTTTGGGCAGGGGCTCCTGTGGGAGGGGCTGGTGTGCTCACGGCGGTGGGGGCCCCGTGATGCGTTCCCCCTGGGTGACATCACGGTTGCCCGGGCTCCTATGTGATGCGTCCCCTGGCTGACCAATCAGAGGTCACCCTAGCTGGGCAGCTCAGTGCGAGCTTGGCCTGAGAAGGAGTTAGAAGCTCTCCCTAGCTTCATACGCTATTCTCCTGCCTGCCTCAAACGAAGGACTAACTGACACGACGCCACCCTCGTGGGCTGCCGTCGTCAGGTCCCCACCGGCCCGACACAGGGCCGTGGAGATCATCACAACCGCCCGCCTCGGGCTGGACTGTGACGTGGAGGACGAACCTATGGAGGTAACATCAAGCTCCCGGGCCATCATCTTCTGGTCCACACCGGCCCCACGCCGGGCCGAGGGCATCATCACAACATACGGCCTGGGGCCGAAAAGTGATGCGGACGAAGAACCTATGGACACAACACCACCCGACCGGGCCATCGTCCTCCGTTCCGCAACGGCCCCACACCAGGCCGTGGGTATCATCACAACAGCCGGCCTAGGGCCGGACAGTGACCCGGAGGACGAACCTATGGACACAACACCACCCGACTGGGCCATCGTCTTCCACCCCGCCCCCGCCCCACAGCAGGCCGTGGGCGTCATCACTGCGGCCGGCCTGGGGCCGGACGCTGACCCGGAGGACGAACCTATGGACACAACACCACCCGACCGGGCCATCGTCTTCCGGTCTGCACCGGCCCCACACCAGGCCGTGGGTATCATCACAACAGCCGGCCTAGGGCCGGACAGTGATGCGGAGGAAGAACCTATGGACACAACACCACCCGACTGTGCCATCGTCTTCCGGTCCACACCGGCCCCACACCAGGCCGTGGGCGTCATCACAACAGCCGGCCTAGGGCCGGACAGTGATGCGGAGGAAGAACCTATGGACACAACACCACCCGACTGTGCCATCGTCTTCCGGTCCACACCGGCCCCACACCAGGCCGTGGGCGTCATCACAACAGCCGGCCTAGGGCCGGACAGTGATGCGGAGGAAGAACCTATGGACACAACACCACCCGACTGTGCCATCGTCTTCCGGTCCGCACCGGCCCCACGCCAGGCCGTGGGCGTCATCACAGCCGCCGGCCTCCTGGCCCCCTCCCATAACATCCTCACGGGCCCCACCCGATGCCGCACGTGGCACCGCTGCCGGAGTCAGCCCTACCCCCGACGATGGTGAAGGGCTGGGCACACCACCCTCCTCAAGGCCGTCTAGAGCCCCCATCCCCATGCCCCAGACAAGGCCGATGTTCATATCCTCCTATCCATTAAACTCTTCCGCAAATTGTGTGTGTGTATGTGTGTGTGTGTATTGTATATTCCCACTAAATCCTGTTCTTGCTAATATGTCTCTGCTCTGTTTACTCTTTCACTCAGCTGCAGAGGAAGGACTCACAGACACGAGGGATAATGTTTTGTGCCACACCAAAAGATGCAACATGTCCCATGCCCCAGTGACTGGGATGTGGAGGTAGCCGCGTTTTATGACTGTGCACGCTCGACGCGAGGTCTGCGTGCTGAGCGTTTAAGGGATGACAACCCAGGGGGAGGCAAGTCCAGAGGAGGGAGATGGGGTTGGCTTACGGGGCCCCTTCCCTCTTCTCCGCTACTGCTCTGGTAGCAAATTCCTGCTGTGACACACAGAACCTCTCTGTTCATTTTGGTTTTGAAACATGTTTAGTTCTGTGTGTGTGTGTGTGTGTGTGTGTGTGTGTGTGTGTGTGCGCGCGCGCGCCTGTGTGAGTGTGTACCACTGCCCGTATCGGTCGAAAAAGTAATAAAGGGACACGCGACAGAGCGAACAGGTTGCAAACAGTGACCAGAAAGGGTAAAGTTTTCCACTAGCTTCTGGGGATTTCCTTGCCATGTGTTTCTATACAATTTTAGGAAGATTTTGCTGGAAATGTCGCTGGGACCACTCTGAACCGTCACGGTAGTTAAGATAATAAGCCAGGACAGGAGAGCAGCAAAGAGCACCCACAGTGTGTCTCCTATGTATCAGGCCAAGCGCTACAGGCTTTACTTCTACCACCTCACTTCATCTCTCACCATGACTGACGTGGGATGACCTTATGCACCACCTTCATACATGAGCAAAAAGTTACCTCAGAATCACTTCCCTTCACAGAAAATCAATAAATGCAAGGACATAAACATTCCTAGAATTCCAGCCACCACCACCCAAATCTTTACGCTCAGCATCCTTTCAAATCCAACAGAAACATAGCTCTAAATGCTATACGATTCCATTTCAGGTAGACCTCACTCCCATCTAAATGCCGAAATGCACTGAAACTCCACCTACACCTTGACAGCAGAGGGGAGCAGTTTCCCCAGGAGCTAGCTGGCCTGCCACCTCACAGTGAGCCCACGGGCCACTAGCCCACACCAGCCCTGCGTGTCCCCAAAAGGTGGCTCCCTTAAGCTGTGACTACACATGCTCTCTTGGAGATGGGCAGCCAAGCAGGGCCACCGAGGTGACATCGGTGTGCAGGCACACAGACCAACTACTGGGCATGCACCTGCCTCAGCGCCAGCAGGCCAGCCGGGGTGCCCCGTGTGGGGCCTCGGATCTGCCCCGCAGCTCACGCAGCCACCCCAGCAGGGCCAGCCCCAGGGCAGAGCACCCGGAGGGTCCCCGCCCGCACCGGTTAGAGAGTCCAGGTGGCCACCTACCCCCAGCGGACTCGTGCCACCTACCCAGATGTTCCAACCCATGGCCACTCCTCTCAAGACCCAAAGACACAGCTAACTCACAGAAACAAACACAAGGAATCAAGAATGAGAAGGAGACAGAGGAATCACTGTGCACCTAGTGACAGTATGTTGATAAAAATGGGCAAAATAAGTAAATAGGTAGATACATTAGGTAGATGGATAGATTAGATGAGACTGATAGGTTCATGGAGATGATAGATGAGATAGATACAAAGATAGAATGATACATTAGATAGATGATATAGATACACATAGAGAGATTAGACAGACACATTAGATAGCTGATAGATTAGGTGGACAGATTAGACAGACACCTACAGACACATATAGATAGACGATAGGTAGACAGATTGATAAGATGACGGACTAGATAGATGATAGATACATTAGACAGATTAGATAGATGATATAGATTCACACAGATTAGCTAGACACATTGATATAGATACATATAGATGATAGATAATAGACGGATAGGTGATAGATTAGGTAGTTTGGACAGATAGACACATAGATGAAAGTAGATGATAGTAGATAGATTAGGTAGGTAGATAGATAGATAGATAGATAGATAGATAGATAGATAGATAGATAGATAGATAGGTAGATAGATAGATAGATAGATAGATAGATAGATAGATAGATAGATAGATAGATCAGATAGATAGATAGATAGATGGATGGACAGACAGACAGGAAAGCATAATACTAAACAATGCTATAGCTCATAACCAGGAGAGCAACGATGAAAGCACAGACAAGAACTACAAACAAAAAGAAGAAAGAAATCAAGTTTAGGAAGTGCACTAAGGACACAGCTATCAATTATCACACTAAAGGGAAAGACTTTAAATGCTCCAATCGAAAGACACAGGGTTGAATGAATGCATGAAAACTCAAGACCACCTATGTGCTCCCTTACAGGAGGCTCACTTGAGATCCAAGCGCACAGACAAACTACAAGTTGAAGGGGTGGGAAAACGTCCCCTACAGAAGTGAAACCAAGAAAGAAAAAGAACAAAACTTTAAAGATGGCTTGGTAGGATTAAAGATGGCAGGCAGCATGAGAGGGGAGGCGGAAACCTCCTCCGAAAACCACATACATACATACATACATACAGTATGGGAATATGACAACTACACCAGATCCTGGAAGAGAAGCGGGAAAGAAGGCTTGCCGTGGCAGGCCGTCACCTCAAGGTGGAGGGTGATGTACCAAGGCCGTGATCCAGAGGGACCCCGCCAGCACTTCTTCCTGCACCCGAGCTCAGCGGAGGGAGGAAGAGAAACGGAGCCGGGGAGGCGGGTGGAGGCTCAGGACCGCTGAACACCCAGCCCTGCAGATCTGCTCTGGGAGCACGAACCTACCTTACAGGATGCTCTGGAGGATGATCGGTGGGGTCGGAAAGCGAAGACGGGTGGAATACTTGGAGAGACTTGACATTCCTGCCACTTGCGGAACACAGGGAGATCCACATCCGGCCGCTGTGGGGCAAAAGAAAGGCGGGCAGTCTGAGAGGCTTCGTCACAGCGAGAGAGCTGCGAAACGGGCAAGGGTTGCACAGAGCTTGCCACTCAGAAGAAAGCACAGGTGCGCAAAACTGTCCCGGTGCACTCTGCCCCGTAGGTGGGGGAACTTTTAGGAGCTCCGGGCGCTCCAGACCCCTGGCTGGCTATGCAGCTCCAAGGCCTCCCCACCATGATGTGACTGATACACAACACGGCCTGCTGCACCTTCCTCCCCAACAGCACCGGCTCGCAAAGAGGCTGCCCCCTCCATCGCACCAGGCCAGCGACAGGACGGCCCCACCTATGGCAGCTACAGGTGCAAAGCACAGAGGCTTCTCCCTGCGTGCTCCGCAAACTGGCCCCGGCAGTGGAGACAGGCACTGCGGCCGGGAAGCAGGAGAGGCCTCTTTCCTCCTGCGGGCACCGGCACCGCTCCCGTGACCCCTGCCTGCCATCACCGCAAGGACTGAGCAGCTCCAGAGACAAAAGCTTCTGGGCGCTAGAGGGTGCCACCTACAAATAGGAAACGTCAAAGTCAAAGGAACCTGCTAACTGGACTCGAGCAATCTTCGTGAAAGGGATCTCAACATAAAAATCAGAAACATGCTCAAGGAGCTACAGCAAAAAATTGCCCCTGTCTCTTGAGCATAATTACCTGTCCCTCCCTCTCCCTCTCTCCCTCCCTCCCTCTCTCTCTCTCTCTCTCTCTCTCTCTCTATCTCTCTCTCTCTATCTATCTCTCTCTCTCTGTCTCTATCTCTTCACGAGGAGCACTTTTGAGGCCTTGTTCTGAGAGGGACGCTGGGACAGCCCAGAGCTCTCAGGTCCACCCCGGCCGGTGTCAGGGCCGTCCCACAAGGGGTCTGACCGAACTGCAATGGGGGGACGCCGCACGTGTAACTCCACAGGAGATAACAGTGCCGCACGCTAAGCCTTCCCATGAATGGCTAGGGGCTAGGTGACTCCACCGATATCAGGTGATGGCTACATCCCAGGCCTCATTTCCGTGGCAACCTTTTCTCCCTATGAAACCTGAAAGCAGCACATGGAAAGATACTATCAGTCTCCACCATCTCACTTCTCAGTTTAGGCTCGATGTTCCTGTATCACATCTTCTCTTCGTTTCAGTTTTCTCGGCGGGTTGGTGTCCTGAAAAAAAAAAAAAAAAATTGAATCAGGAATGGAATGAAATGGCAGGGGGTATAAGATTCTATTTAAAACACCATCAGCAGAACAAAGACATCTTACCGTATGGGAGGATGATATTCATAGATGACACATCCGATGAGGGGTTGACATCTAAAATACGTATTAAGTGTTCATGCACTTCCACACACAAAAAGCAAATAATCCCAATCACAAAATGGGCAGAGGAGCTGAACAGACACTTCTCCAAACAAGAAATTCAGGTGGCCAACAGGCACATGAAAAGATGCTCCACATCGCTTATCATCACAGAAACGCAAACTAATACCACCATGAGATATCACCTCACACAAGTCAGGATGGCCACCACCCAGAAGACACACAACAGATGATGGCAAGGTTGTGGAGAGAGGGGAACCCTCCTACACTGCTGGTGGTGGGAGTGTAAATTGGTTCATCCGTTGAGGAAAAGCAGTGTGGAGGTTCCTCAAAAACCAAAAAATAGAAATACCATTTGACCCAGAAATCCCAATTCCAGTTATTTACGCCACAAGAATGCATCAGCCCGGTTAGCAAAAGGCAGATGCACCCCTAGGTTAATCGCAGCAGTATTTGCGATAGACAAGAAATGGAAATTTTCGTCAGTAGAGAAATGCATAAAGAACAGGTGATACATAATCAAAAAGAAGGACAAGAACAACATGATCATCTGCACAGACGCTGAAAAAGCATCTGACAAAACTCAACATCCACTCACGGTAAAAACTCTCAACAAAATGGGTCAGGAGGGCAAGTACCTCAACATAAGAAAGGCCACATATGTTAAAACCACAGCCAACATCACACTGAACAGTGAGAAGCTGAAAGCTGTTCCTCTGAGATGGGGAACAAGACAGGGATGCCCACTCTGACTGCGGTTCTTCAACATAGTACTGGAGGTCCTAGCCATGGCAAGTAGACTAAACAAACAAATACAAGGAATCCAGACTGGTAAAGAAGAAGTCGAACTCTCACTGTTTGCAGATGACATGATATTGGACTTAAAAAGAACCCGAAAGACTTCACTCCGAAACGGCTGCAACAGATATCGGAAAAGAGCAGAGGCGCAGGACACAAACTGAATGCACAGAAATCTGTGGCTTTCCCATACACTAACGGTGACCAGGAAAACCATTCGATTCACAATGGCATCCAAATGAAGAAAATACCTAGTCACAAACCAAACCAAGGAAGTGAAAGACCGAAACCCTGAAACCTATAAGACACTCACCACGTGAATTAAAGAGGACACTGACAAATGGAAACTCACCCCATGCCCTTGGCTAGGGACAATGCATATCATCAAAATGGCCATCCTGCCCAAAGCAATACGCAGATTTGATGCGATCCCTATCGAATCACCAACCGCATTCTTCAACCAACTGGAACAAGTAGTCCAAAAGTTCACCTGGAGACCCCAAAGACCCCAAATGAAGAGCCACAGCGGTCCTGAGAAGGAAGAATAAAGTGGGCGGGTGGGGGTGGATCTCCCTTCCCAACTTCCAGCTCTACCACGAAGCCACAGTAACCTAGACAGTTCGGCACTGCCACAAGAGGGAGCCACAGACCAGTGCAACAGAATAGAGACTCCACACATTAACCCCAACACATGTGGTCAATTCAGACATGATAAAGGAGCCATGGACATACCATGGGGAAGGGACCGTCTCTTCGACAGATGGTGCCGGCAAAAACAGGACAGCTACATGTAAGAGAATGAACCTGGAGCACGGTCTAACCCCACACACAAGAGCAAGTCCGAAATGGATCAAAGACCTGAATGTCACTCATGAAACCATAAACCTCTTAGAGAAAAACATGGGCAAAAATCTCTTGGACATGAACACGAGCGACTTCTGCATGAACATACCTCCCCGGGCAAGGGCAAGGGAAACAGACGCAAAAATGAACAAGGGGGACGAAACCAAGCTGAAAAGCCTCTGTTCTAAGGAGTTCTCCTGCACTATGGGAGAGTATATTCATAAAGGACAGATCCGATCAAGGGGTGACATCCAAAATACATAAAGAGCTCACACAGCTCAACAGAGGGGAGGCAAGTTCTCCAATGAAAAAATGGGCAGAGGAGCTAAACAGACTAACAGTGAACTGAATAGAAAGAGAGATCAGGAAAACCATTCCATTCACAATGGCATCAGAAAAGGAAGAAAATCCCTAGGCATAAACCAAACCAAGGAAGTGAAAGACCGAAACCCTGAAACCTATAAGACACTCAGCACAGGACGTAGAGGACCCTAACAACTGGAAACTCACCCCATGCCCTTGGCTAGGGACAATGCATATCATCAAAATGGCCATCCTGCCCAAAGCAATACGCAGATTTGATGCGATCCCTATCGAATCACCAACCGCATTCTCCAACGAACTGGAACAAGTAGTTCAGAAGTTCACATGGAGACCCCAAAGACCCCAAACGAAGAGCCACAGCGGTCCTGAGAAAGAAGAATAAAGTGGGCGGGTGGGGGTGGATCTCCCTTCCCAACTTCAAGCTCTAGTACGAAGCCACAGTAATCTAGACAGTTTGGCACTGCCACAAGAGGGAGCCACAGACCAGTGCAACAGAATAGAGACTCCACACATTAACCCCAACACATGTGGTCAATTCAGACATGATAAAGGAGCCATGGACATACCATGGGGAAGGGACCGTCTCTTCGACAGATGGTGCCGGCAGAAACAGGACAGCTACGTGTAAGAGAATGAACCTGGATCACGGTCTAACCCCACACACAAGAGCAAGTCCGAAATGGATCAAAGACCTGAATGTCACTCATGAAACCATAAACCTCTTAGAGAAAAACATGGGCAAAAATCTCTTGGACATGAACACGGGCGACTTCTGCATGAACATACCTCCCCGGGCAAGGGCAAGGGAAACAGACGCAAAAATGAACAAGGGGGACAAAACCAAGCTGAAAAGCCTCTGTACAGCAAAAGACACCATCGATAGAACAAAGAGTTATCCTGGACTATGGGAGAGTATATTCATAAATGACAGATCCGATCAAGGGGTGACATCCAATACACATAAAGAGTTCACGCACCTCAACAGACAGAAAGCAAATACTCCAATCAAAAAATGGGCAGAGGAGCTGAACAGACTCTTCCGCAAGCAAGGAATTCAAGTGGCCAACAGGCACATGAAAAGATGCTCCACCTGGCTAATCATCAGAGAAATCCAAATTAAAACCACCATGAGATATCACCTCACACAAGTCAGGATGGCCACCATCCAGAAGACACACAACAGATGTGGGCAAGGTTGTGGGAGAGGGGAACCCTCCTACACTGCTGGTGGGAACCTAAGTCAGTTCGTCCGTTGGGGAAAGCTGTGTGGAGGTTCCTCAAGGAGCTCAGAATAGAAATACCATTTCACCCAGGAATTCCACTTCTAGGAATTTACCCTAGGAATGCGGCAGCCCGGTTGGCAGAGGACAGATGCACCCCTATGTTAATCGCAGCACTATTTACAATAGACAAGAAATGGAAATGTCCATCAGTAGAGGCATGCATAAAGAAGAGGTGGTACATATACACAATGGAATATTACTCAGCCGTAAGACAAAAACAGATCCTACCGTTTGCCACAACATGGATGTAGCTAGAGGGTAGTATGCTCAGTGAAATAAGCCAGGCAGAGAAAGACAAGCACCAAATGATTTGACTCATATGTGGAGTAAAAGAACAAAGAAAAACGGAAGGATCAAAACAGCAGGAGAATCACAGAACCCAAGAATGGAGTAACAGTTACCAAAGAGAAAGGGACTGGGGTGGATGCGTTGCCAAGGGAGGGAGAAGGGTGGGGAAAAGATAGGGGGCCTTATGATTTGCATTTATAATGTGGGGGGGGGGGCGTGGCACAGGGAGAGCTGTGCAACACAGAGAAGACACGTAGTGATTCTACAGCATCTTACTTACTACGCTGCTGTACAGTGACTGTCATCGGTTTGTGGGGGGGGGTGCTTGGTGAAGGGGGGAGTCTAGTAAACATAATGTTCTTCATGTAACTGTAGATTATTGATAACAAAATGAATAAAAATAAAATATAATAAAAGTGAGAAAGTAAAAATGGTTTCCCAGTTTACTGTGTTGTGTTCTTTATATACCAGACACAGGACCCCAAAATGAGACCAAAGAGAAAGTCTGGGCTGGTAGGCCCTGTCCGAATGTGAGATGTTCCTATGCTGAAACCTGGTGGTACCTTGCCTACGCTTTCTGGGAAGCAAAGAAAGAATCTGCCTGCTAGCTAGAGTAAGGGAAGTCATGCGGTCGGACCCCTCCTCCGAATCTGTCCCCTGCCTGGCTGGCCATGGCGGAGAACGCATGCCTGGCTCGAGGCCTCCCAGAGAAGATGGGAAGGCCCGGAGCGAGGGCGGTCCACGTGCCCCGGCCGACCTGGCCTCCGGAACCGCGGGGGAAGAGGGAGGGGTGCACGGCATTGGCCATCGCACCCCGGATGCTGAGCGCAGGCAGAGCCGGCACACGGGCAGGGTGAGCCATGACAGACGCCGGCACTGCGGCCCTGAACGGTCTGCACGGCGGTCTCGCTGGCCCAAACACCTGCACGGCACTCAGCGGGCAGTCCCGGGGGCAAGGGATTCTACTGGGTTTGGCGTTGCGGCCACGCCCTGTGACCTTTGGGCAGGGGCTCCTGTGGGAGGGGCTGGTGTGCTCACGGCGGTGGGGGCCCCGTGATGCGTTCCCCCTGGGTGACATCACGGTTGCCCGGGCTCCTATGTGATGCGTCCCCTGGCTGACCAATCAGAGGTCACCCTAGCTGGGCAGCTCAGTGCGAGCTTGGCCTGAGAAGGAGTTAGAAGCTCTCCCTAGCTTCATACGCTATTCTCCTGCCTGCCTCAAACGAAGGACTAACTGACACGACGCCACCCTCGTGGGCTGCCGTCGTCAGGTCCCCACCGGCCCGACACAGGGCCGTGGAGATCATCACAACCGCCCGCCTCGGGCTGGACTGTGACGTGGAGGACGAACCTATGGAGGTAACATCAAGCTCCCGGGCCATCATCTTCTGGTCCACACCGGCCCCATGCCGGGCCGAGGGCATCATCACAACATCCGGCCTGGGGCCGAAAAGTGATGCGGACGAAGAACCTATGGACACAACACCACCCGACTGGGCCATCGTCCTCCGGTCCGCACCGGCCCCACACCAGGCCGTGGGCATCATCACAACCGCCGGCCTGGGGCCGGACCCTGACCCGGAGGACGAACCTATGGACACAACACCACCCGACCGGGCCATCGTCTTCCGGTCTGCACCGGCCCCACACCAGGCCGTGGGTATCATCACAACAGCCGGCCTAGGGCCGGACAGTGATGCGGAGGAAGAACCTATGGACACAACACCACCCGACTGTGCCATCGTCTTCCGGTCCACACCGGCCCCACACCAGGCCGTGGGCGTCATCACAACAGCCGGCCTAGGGCCGGACAGTGATGCGGAGGAAGAACCTATGGACACAACACCACCCGACTGTGCCATCGTCTTCCGGTCCGCACCGGCCCCACGCCAGGCCGTGGGCGTCATCACAGCCGCCGGCCTCCTGGCCCCCTCCCATAACATCCTCACGGGCCCCACCCGATGCCGCACGTGGCACCGCTGCCGAAGTCAGCCATACCCCCGACGATGGTGAAGGGCTGGGCACACCACCCTCCTCAAGGCCGTCTAGAGCCCCCATCCCCATGCCCCAGACAAGGCCGATGTTCATATCCTCCTATCCATTAAACTCTTCCCCAAATTGTGTGTGTGTATGTGTGTGTGTGTATTGTATATTCCCACTAAATCCTGTTCTTGCTAATATGTCTCTGCTCTGTTTACTCTTTCACTCAGCTGCAGAGGAAGGACTCACAGACACGAGGGATAATGTTTTGTGCCACACCAAAAGATGCAACATGTCCCATGCCCCAGTGACTGGGATGTGGAGGTAGCCGCGTTTTATGACTGTGCACGCTCGACGCGAGGTCTGCGTGCTGAGCGTTTAAGGGATGACAACCCAGGGGGAGGCAAGTCCAGAGGAGGGAGATGGGGTTGGCTTACGGGGCCCCTTCCCTCTTCTCCGCTACTGCTCTGGTAGCAAATTCCTGCTGTGACACACAGAACCTCTCTGTTCATTTTGGTTTTGAAACATGTTTAGTTCTGTGTGTGTGTTTGTGTGTGTGTGTGTGTGTGTGTGTGTGCGCGCGCGCGCCTGTGTGAGTGTGTACCACTGCCCGTATCGGTCGAAAAAGTAATAAAGGGACACGCGACAGAGCGAACAGGTTGCAAACAGTGACCAGAAAGGGTAAAGTTTTCCACTAGCTTCTGGGGATTTCCTTGCCATGTGTTTCTATACAATTTTAGGAAGATTTTGCTGGAAATGTCGCTGGGACCACTCTGAACCGTCACGGTAGTTAAGATAATAAGCCAGGACAGGAGAGCAGCAAAGAGCACCCACAGTGTGTCTCCTATGTATCAGGCCAAGCGCTACAGGCTTTACTTCTACCACCTCACTTCATCTCTCACCATGACTGACGTGGGATGACCTTATGCACCACCTTCATACATGAGCAAAAAGTTACCTCAGAATCACTTCCCTTCACAGAAAATCAATAAATGCAAGGACATAAACATTCCTAGAATTCCAGCCACCACCACCCAAATCTTTACGCTCAGCATCCTTTCAAATCCAACAGAAACATAGCTCTAAATGCTATACGATTCCATTTCAGGTAGACCTCACTCCCATCTAAATGCCGAAATGCACTGAAACTCCACCTACACCTTGACAGCAGAGGGGAGCAGTTTCCCCAGGAGCTAGCTGGCCTGCCACCTCACAGTGAGCCCACGGGCCACTAGCCCACACCAGCCCTGCGTGTCCCCAAAAGGTGGCTCCCTTAAGCTGTGACTACACATGCTCTCTTGGAGATGGGCAGCCAAGCAGGGCCACCGAGGTGACATCGGTGTGCAGGCACACAGACCAACTACTGGGCATGCACCTGCCTCAGCGCCAGCAGGCCAGCCGGGGTGCCCCGTGTGGGGCCTCGGATCTGCCCCGCAGCTCACGCAGCCACCCCAGCAGGGCCAGCCCCAGGGCAGAGCACCCGGAGGGTTCCCGCCCGCACCGGTTAGAGAGTCCAGGTGGCCACCTACCCCCAGCGGACTCGTGCCACCTACTCAGATGTTCCAACCCATGGCCACTCCTCTCAAGACCCAAAGACACAGCTAACTCACAGAAACAAACACAAGGAATCAAGAATGAGAAGGAGACAGAGGAATCACTGTGCACCTAGTGACAGTATGTTGATAAAAATGGGCAAAATAAGTAAATAGGTAGATACATTAGGTAGATGGATAGATTAGATGAGACTGATAGGTTCATGGAGATGATAGATGAGATAGATACAAAGATAGAATGATACATAAGATAGATGATATAGATACACATAGAGAGATTAGACAGACACATTAGATAGCTGATAGATTAGGTGGACAGATTAGACAGACACCTACAGACACATATAGATAGACGATAGGTAGACAGATTGATAAGATGACGGACTAGATAGATGATAGATACATTAGACAGATTAGATAGATGATATAGATTCACACAGATTAGCTAGACACATTGATATAGATACATATAGATGATAGATAATAGACGGATAGGTGATAGATTAGGTAGTTTGGACAGATAGACACATAGATGAAAGTAGATGATAGTAGATAGATTAGGTAGGTAGATATAGATAGATAGATAGATAGATAGATAGATAGATAGATAGATAGATAGATAGATAGACAGGAAAGCATAATACTAAACAATGCTATAGCTCATAACCAGGAGAGCAACGATGAAAGCACAGACAAGAACTACAAACAAAAAGAAGAAAGAAATCAAGTTTAGGAAGTGCACTAAGGACACAGCTATCAATTATCACACTAAAGGGAAAGACTTTAAATGCTCCAATCGAAAGACACAGGGTTGAATGAATGCATGAAAACTCAAGACCACCTACGTGCTCCCTTACAGGAGGCTCACTTGAGATCCAAGCGCACAGACAAACTACAAGTTGAAGGGGTGGGAAAACGTCCCCTACAGAAGTGAAACCGAGAAAGAAAAAGAACAAAACTTTAAAGATGGCTTGGTAGGATTAAAGATGGCAGGCAGCATGAGAGGGGAGGCGGAAACCTCCTCCGAAAACCACATACATACATACATACAGTATGGGAATATGACAACTACACCAGATCCTGGAAGAGAAGCGGGAAAGAAGGCTGCCGTGGCAGGCCGTCACCTCAAGGTGGAGGGTGATGTACCAAGGCCGTGATCCAGAGGGACCCCGCCAGCACTTCTTCCTGCACCCGAGCTCAGCGGAGGGAGGAAGAGAAACGGAGCCGGGGAGGCGGGTGGAGGCTCAGGACCGCTGAACACCCAGCCCTGCAGATCTGCTCTGGGAGCACGAACCTACCTTACAGGATGCTCTGGAGGATGATCGGTGGGGTCGGAAAGCGAAGACGGGTGGAATACTTGGAGAGACTTGACATTCCTGCCACTTGCGGAACACAGGGAGATCCACATCCGGCCGCTGTGGGGCAAAAGAAAGGCGGGCAGTCTGAGAGGCTTCGTCACAGCGAGAGAGCTGCGAAACGGGCAAGGGTTGCACAGAGCTTGCCACTCAGAAGAAAGCACAGGTGCGCAAAACTGTCCCGGTGCACTCTGCCCCGTAGGTGGGGGAACTTTTAGGAGCTCCGGGCGCTCCAGACCCCTGGCTGGCTATGCAGCTCCAAGGCCTCCCCACCATGATGTGACTGATACACAACACGGCCTGCTGCACCTTCCTCCCCAACAGCACCGGCTCGCAAAGAGGCTGCCCCCTCCATCGCACCAGGCCAGCGACAGGACGGCCCCACCTATGGCAGCTACAGGTGCAAAGCACAGAGGCTTCTCCCTGCGTGCTCCGCAAACTGGCCCCGGCAGTGGAGACAGGCACTGCGGCCGGGAAGCAGGAGAGGCCTCTTTCCTCCTGCGGGCACCGGCACCGCTCCCGTGACCCCTGCCTGCCATCACCCCAAGGACTGAGCAGCTCCAGAGACAAAAGCTTCTGGGCGCTAGAGGGTGCCACCTACAAATAGGAAACGTCAAAGTCAAAGGAACCTGCTAACTGGACTCGAGCAATCTTCGTGAAAGGGATCTCAACATAAAAATCAGAAACATGCTCAAGGAGCTACAGCAAAAAATTGCCCCTGTCTCTTGAGCATAATTACCTGTCCCTCCCTCTCCCTCTCTCCCTCCCTCCCTCTCTCTCTCTCTCTCTCTCTCTCTCTCTATCTATCTCTCTCTCTCTATCTATCTCTCTCTCTCTGTCTCTATCTCTTCACGAGGAGCACTTTTGAGGCCTTGTTCTGAGAGGGACGCTGGGACAGCCCAGAGCTCTCAGGTCCACCCCGGCCGGTGTCAGGGCCGTCCCACAAGGGGTCTGACCGAACTGCAATGGGGGGACGCCGCACGTGTAACTCCACAGGAGATAACAGTGCCGCACGCTAAGCCTTCCCATGAATGGCTAGGGGCTAGGTGACTCCACCGATATCAGGTGATGGCTACATCCCAGGCCTCATTTCCGTGGCAACCTTTTCTCCCTATGAAACCTGAAAGCAGCACATGGAAAGATACTATCAGTCTCCACCATCTCACTTCTCAGTTTAGGCTCGATGTTCCTGTATCACATCTTCTCTTCGTTTCAGTTTTCTCGGCGGGTTGGTGTCCTGAAAAAAAAAAAAAAAAATTGAATCAGGAATGGAATGAAATGGCAGGGGGTATAAGATTCTATTTAAAACACCATCAGCAGAACAAAGACATCTTACCGTATGGGAGGATGATATTCATAGATGACACATCCGATGAGGGGTTGACATCTAAAATACGTATTAAGTGTTCATGCACTTCCACACACAAAAAGCAAATAATCCCAATCACAAAATGGGCAGAGGAGCTGAACAGACACTTCTCCAAACAAGAAATTCAGGTGGCCAACAGGCACATGAAAAGATGCTCCACATCGCTTATCATCACAGAAACGCAAACTAATACCACCATGAGATATCACCTCACACAAGTCAGGATGGCCACCACCCAGAAGACACACAACAGATGATGGCAAGGTTGTGGAGAGAGGGGAACCCTCCTACACTGCTGGTGGTGGGAGTGTAAATTGGTTCATCCGTTGAGGAAAAGCAGTGTGGAGGTTCCTCAAAAACCAAAAAATAGAAATACCATTTGACCCAGAAATCCCAATTCCAGTTATTTACGCCACAAGAATGCATCAGCCCGGTTAGCAAAAGGCAGATGCACCCCTAGGTTAATCGCAGCAGTATTTGCGATAGACAAGAAATGGAAATTTTCGTCAGTAGAGGAATGCATAAAGAACAGGTGATACATAATCAAAAAGAAGGACAAGAACAACATGATCATCTGCACAGACGCTGAAAAAGCATCTGACAAAACTCAACATCCACTCACGGTAAAAACTCTCAACAAAATGGGTCAGGAGGGCAAGTACCTCAACATAAGAAAGGCCACATATGTTAAAACCACAGCCAACATCACACTGAACAGTGAGAAGCTGAAAGCTGTTCCTCTGAGATGGGGAACAAGACAGGGATGCCCACTCTGACTGCGGTTCTTCAACATAGTACTGGAGGTCCTAGCCATGGCAAGTAGACTAAACAAACAAATACAAGGAATCCAGACTGGTAAAGAAGAAGTCGAACTCTCACTGTTTGCAGATGACATGATATTGGACTTAAAAAGAACCCGAAAGACTTCACTCCGAAACGGCTGCAACAGATATCGGAAAAGAGCAGAGGCGCAGGACACAAACTGAATGCACAGAAATCTGTGGCTTTCCCATACACTAACGGTGACCAGGAAAACCATTCGATTCACAATGGCATCCAAATGAAGAAAATACCTAGTCACAAACCAAACCAAGGAAGTGAAAGACCGAAACCCTGAAACCTATAAGACACTCACCACGTGAATTAAAGAGGACACTGACAAATGGAAACTCACCCCATGCCCTTGGCTAGGGACAATGCATATCATCAAAATGGCCATCCTGCCCAAAGCAATACGCAGATTTGATGCGATCCCTATCGAATCACCAACCGCATTCTTCAACCAACTGGAACAAGTAGTCCAAAAGTTCACCTGGAGACCCCAAAGACCCCAAATGAAGAGCCACAGCGGTCCTGAGAAGGAAGAATAAAGTGGGCGGGTGGGGGTGGATCTCCCTTCCCAACTTCCAGCTCTACCACGAAGCCACAGTAACCTAGACAGTTCGGCACTGCCACAAGAGGGAGCCACAGACCAGTGCAACAGAATAGAGACTCCACACATTAACCCCAACACATGTGGTCAATTCAGACATGATAAAGGAGCCATGGACATACCATGGGGAAGGGACCGTCTCTTCGACAGATGGTGCCGGCAAAAACAGGACAGCTACATGTAAGAGAATGAACCTGGAGCACGGTCTAACCCCACACACAAGAGCAAGTCCGAAATGGATCAAAGACCTGAATGTCACTCATGAAACCATAAACCTCTTAGAGAAAAACATGGGCAAAAATCTCTTGGACATGAACACGAGCGACTTCTGCATGAACATACCTCCCCGGGCAAGGGCAAGGGAAACAGACGCAAAAATGAACAAGGGGGACGAAACCAAGCTGAAAAGCCTCTGTTCTAAGGAGTTCTCCTGCACTATGGGAGAGTATATTCATAAAGGACAGATCCGATCAAGGGGTGACATCCAAAATACATAAAGAGCTCACACAGCTCAACAGAGGGGAGGCAAGTTCTCCAATGAAAAAATGGGCAGAGGAGCTAAACAGACTAACAGTGAACTGAATAGAAAGAGAGATCAGGAAAACCATTCCATTCACAATGGCATCAGAAAAGGAAGAAAATCCCTAGGCATAAACCAAACCAAGGAAGTGAAAGACCGAAACCCTGAAACCTATAAGACACTCAGCACAGGACGTAGAGGACCCTAACAACTGGAAACTCACCCCATGCCCTTGGCTAGGGACAATGCATATCATCAAAATGGCCATCCTGCCCAAAGCAATACGCAGATTTGATGCGATCCCTATCGAATCACCAACCGCATTCTCCAACGAACTGGAACAAGTAGTTCAGAAGTTCACATGGAGACCCCAAAGGCCCCAAACGAAGAGCCACAGCGGTCCTGAGAAAGAAGAATAAAGTGGGCGGGTGGGGGTGGATCTCCCTTCCCAACTTCAAGCTCTAGTACGAAGCCACAGTAATCTAGACAGTTTGGCACTGCCACAAGAGGGAGCCACAGACCAGTGCAACAGAATAGAGACTCCACACATTAACCCCAACACATGTGGTCAATTCAGACATGATAAAGGAGCCATGGACATACCATGGGGAAGGGACCGTCTCTTCGACAGATGGTGCCGGCAGAAACAGGACAGCTACGTGTAAGAGAATGAACCTGGATCACGGTCTAACCCCACACACAAGAGCAAGTCCGAAATGGATCAAAGACCTGAATGTCACTCATGAAACCATAAACCTCTTAGAGAAAAACATGGGCAAAAATCTCTTGGACATGAACACGGGCGACTTCTGCATGAACATACCTCCCCGGGCAAGGGCAAGGGAAACAGACGCAAAAATGAACAAGGGGGACAAAACCAAGCTGAAAAGCCTCTGTACAGCAAAAGACACCATCGATAGAACAAAGAGTTATCCTGGACTATGGGAGAGTATATTCATAAATGACAGATCCGATCAAGGGGTGACATCCAATACACATAAAGAGTTCACGCACCTCAACAGACAGAAAGCAAATACTCCAATCAAAAAATGGGCAGAGGAGCTGAACAGACTCTTCCGCAAGCAAGGAATTCAAGTGGCCAACAGGCACATGAAAAGATGCTCCACCTGGCTAATCATCAGAGAAATCCAAATTAAAACCACCATGAGATATCACCTCACACAAGTCAGGATGGCCACCATCCAGAAGACACACAACAGACGTGGGCAAGGTTGTGGGAGAGGGGAACCCTCCTACACTGCTGGTGGGAACCTAAGTCAGTTCGTCCGTTGGGGAAAGCTGTGTGGAGGTTCCTCAAGGAGCTCAGAATAGAAATACCATTTCACCCAGGAATTCCACTTCTAGGAATTTACCCTAGGAATGCGGCAGCCCGGTTGGCAGAGGACAGATGCACCCCTATGTTAATCGCAGCACTATTTACAATAGACAAGAAATGGAAATGTCCATCAGTAGAGGCATGCATAAAGAAGAGGTGGTACATATACACAATGGAATATTACTCAGCCGTAAGACAAAAACAGATCCTACCGTTTGCCACAACATGGATGTAGCTAGAGGGTAGTATGCTCAGTGAAATAAGCCAGGCGGAGAAAGACAAGCACCAAATGATTTGACTCATATGTGGAATAAAAGAACAAAGAAAAACGGAAGGATCAAAACAGCAGCAGAATCACAGAACCCAAGAATGGAGTAACAGTTACCAAAGAGAAAGGGACTGGGGTGGATGCGTTGCCAAGGGAGGGAGAAGGGTGGGGAAAAGATAGGGGGCCTTATGATTCGCATTTATAATGTGGGGGGGGGCGTGGCACAGGGAGAGCTGTGCAACACAGAGAAGACACGTAGTGATTCTACAGCATCTTACTTACTACGCTGCTGTACAGTGACTGTCATCGGTTTGTGGGGGGGGTGCTTGGTGAAGGGGGGAGTCTAGTAAACATAATGTTCTTCATGTAACTGTAGATTATTGATAACAAAATGAATACAAATAAAATATAATAAAAGTGAGAAAGTAAAAATGGTTTCCCAGTTTACTGTGTTGTGTTCTTTATATACCAGACACAGGACCCCAAAATGAGACCAAAGAGAAAGTCTGGGCTGGTAGGCCCTGTCCGAATGTGAGATGTTCCTATGCTGAAACCTGGTGGTACCTTGCCTACGCTTTCTGGGAAGCAAAGAAAGAATCTGCCTGCTAGCTAGAGTAAGGGAAGTCATGCGGTCGGACCCCTCCTCCGAATCTGTCCCCTGCCTGGCTGGCCATGGCGGAGAACGCATGCCTGGCTCGAGGCCTCCCAGAGAAGATGGGAAGGCCCGGAGCGAGGGCGGTCCACGTGCCCCGGCCGACCTGGCCTCCGGAACCGCGGGGGAAGAGGGAGGGGTGCACGGCATTGGCCATCGCACCCCGGATGCTGAGCGCAGGCAGAGCCGGCACACGGGCAGGGTGAGCCATGACAGACGCCGGCACTGCGGCCCTGAACGGTCTGCACGGCGGTCTCGCTGGCCCAAACACCTGCACGGCACTCAGCGGGCAGTCCCGGGGGCAAGGGATTCTACTGGGTTTGGCGTTGCGGCCACGCCCTGTGACCTTTGGGCAGGGGCTCCTGTGGGAGGGGCTGGTGTGCTCACGGCGGTGGGGGCCCCGTGATGCGTTCCCCCTGGGTGATATCACGGTTGCCCGGGCTCCTATGTGATGCGTCCCCTGGCTGACCAATCAGAGGTCACCCTAGCTGGGCAGCTCAGTGCGAGCTTGGCCTGAGAAGGAGTTAGAAGCTCTCCCTAGCTTCATACGCTATTCTCCTGCCTGCCTCAAACGAAGGACTAACTGACACGACGCCACCCTCGTGGGCTGCCGTCGTCAGGTCCCCACCGGCCCGACACAGGGCCGTGGAGATCATCACAACCGCCCGCCTCGGGCTGGACTGTGACGTGGAGGACGAACCTATGGAGGTAACATCAAGCTCCCGGGCCATCATCTTCTGGTCCACACCGGCCCCACGCCGGGCCGAGGGCATCATCACAACATCCGGCCTGGGGCCGAAAAGTGATGCGGACGAAGAACCTATGGACACAACACCACCCGACCGGGCCATCGTCCTCCGTTCCGCAACGGCCCCACACCAGGCCGTGGGCATCATCACAACCGCCGGCCTGGGGCCGGACCCTGACCCGGAGGACGAACCTATGGACACAACACCACCCGACTGGGCCATCGTCTTCCACTCCGCACCGGCCCCACACCAGGCCGTGGGCGTCATCACTGCCGCCGGCCTGGGGCCGGACCCTGACCCGGAGGACGAACCTATGGACACAACACCACCCGACTGTGCCATCGTCTTCCGGTCCACACCGGCCCCACACCAGGCCGTGGGCGTCATCACAACAGCCGGCCTAGGGCCGGACAGTGATGCGGAGGAAGAACCTATGGACACAACACCACCTGACTGTGCCATCGTCTTCCGGTCCGCACCGGCCCCACGCCAGGCCGTGGGCGTCATCACAGCCGCCGGCCTCCTGGCCCCCTCCCATAACATCCTCACGGGCCCCACCCGATGCCGCACGTGGCACCGCTGCCGGAGTCAGCCCTACCCCCGACGATGGTGAAGGGCTGGGCACACCACCCTCCTCAAGGCCGTCTAGAGCCCCCATCCCCATGCCCCAGACAAGGCCGATGTTCATATCCTCCTATCCATTAAACTCTTCCCCAAATTGTGTGTGTGTATGTGTGTGTGTGTATTGTATATTCCCACTAAATCCTGTTCTTGCTAATATGTCTCTGCTCTGTTTACTCTTTCACTCAGCTGCAGAGAAAGGACTCACAGACACGAGGGATAATGTTTTGTGCCACACCAAAAGATGCAACATGTCCCATGCCCCAGTGACTGGGATGTGGAGGTAGCCGCGTTTTATGACTGTGCACGCTCGACGCGAGGTCTGCGTGCTGAGCGTTTAAGGGATGACAACCCAGGGGGAGGCAAGTCCAGAGGAGGGAGATGGGGTTGGCTTACGGGGCCCCTTCCCTCTTCTCCGCTACTGCTCTGGTAGCAAATTCCTGCTGTGACACACAGAACCTCTCTGTTCATTTTGGTTTTGAAACATGTTTAGTTCTGTGTGTGTGTTTGTGTGTGTGTGTGTGTGTGTGTGTGTGCGCGCGCGCGCCTGTGTGAGTGTGTACCACTGCCCGTATCGGTCGAAAAAGTAATAAAGGGACACGCGACAGAGCGAACAGGTTGCAAACAGTGACCAGAAAGGGTAAAGTTTTCCACTAGCTTCTGGGGATTTCCTTGCCATGTGTTTCTATACAATTTTAGGAAGATTTTGCTGGAAATGTCGCTGGGACCACTCTGAACCGTCACGGTAGTTAAGATAATAAGCCAGGACAGGAGAGCAGCAAAGAGCACCCACAGTGTGTCTCCTATGTATCAGGCCAAGCGCTACAGGCTTTACTTCTACCACCTCACTTCATCTCTCACCATGACTGACGTGGGATGACCTTATGCACCACCTTCATACATGAGCAAAAAGTTACCTCAGAATCACTTCCCTTCACAGAAAATCAATAAATGCAAGGACATAAACATTCCTAGAATTCCAGCCACCACCACCCAAATCTTTACGCTCAGCATCCTTTCAAATCCAACAGAAACATAGCTCTAAATGCTATACGATTCCATTTCAGGTAGACCTCACTCCCATCTAAATGCCGAAATGCACTGAAACTCCACCTACACCTTGACAGCAGAGGGGAGCAGTTTCCCCAGGAGCTAGCTGGCCTGCCACCTCACAGTGAGCCCACGGGCCACTAGCCCACACCAGCCCTGCGTGTCCCCAAAAGGTGGCTCCCTTAAGCTGTGACTACACATGCTCTCTTGGAGATGGGCAGCCAAGCAGGGCCACCGAGGTGACATCGGTGTGCAGGCACACAGACCAACTACTGGGCATGCACCTGCCTCAGCGCCAGCAGGCCAGCCGGGGTGCCCCATGTGGGGCCTCGGATCTGCCCCACAGCTCATGCAGCCACCCCAGCAGGGCCAGCCCCAGGGCAGAGCACCCGGAGGGTCCCCGCCCGCACCGGTTAGAGAGTCCAGGTGGCCACCTACCCCCAGCGGACTCGTGCCACCTACCCAGATGTTCCAACCCATGGCCACTCCTCTCAAGACCCAAAGACACAGCTAACTCACAGAAACAAACACAAGGAATCAAGAATGAGAAGGAGACAGAGGAATCACTGTGCACCTAGTGACAGTATGTTGATAAAAATGGGCAAAATAAGTAAATAGGTAGATACATTAGGTAGATGGATAGATTAGATGAGACTGATAGGTTCATGGAGATGATAGATGAGATAGATACAAAGATAGAATGATACATTAGATAGATGATATAGATACACATAGAGAGATTAGACAGACACATTAGATAGCTGATAGATTAGGTGGACAGATTAGACAGACACCTACAGACACATATAGATAGACGATAGGTAGACAGATTGATAAGATGACGGACTAGATAGATGATAGATACATTAGACAGATTAGATAGATGATATAGATTCACACAGATTAGCTAGACACATTGATATAGATACATATAGATGATAGATAATAGACGGATAGGTGATAGATTAGATAGTTTGGACAGATAGACACATAGATGAAAGTAGATGATAGTAGATAGATTAGGTAGATAGATAGATAGATAGATAGATAGATAGATAGATAGATAGATAGATAGATAGATGGATGGATGGACAGTCAGATAGATAGATAGATAGATGGATGGACAGACAGACAGGAAAGCATAATACTAAACAATGCTATAGCTCATAACCAGGAGAGCAACGATGAAAGCACAGACAAGAACTACAAACAAAAAGAAGAAAGAAATCAAGTTTAGGAAGTGCACTAAGGACACAGCTATCAATTATCACACTAAAGGGAAAGACTTTAAATGCTCCAATCGAAAGACACAGGGTTGAATGAATGCATGAAAACTCAAGACCACCTACGTGCTCCCTTACAGGAGGCTCACTTGAGATCCAAGCGCACAGACAAACTACAAGTTGAAGGGGTGGGAAAACGTCCCCTACAGAAGTGAAACCGAGAAAGAAAAAGAACAAAACTTTAAAGATGGCTTGGTAGGATTAAAGATGGCAGGCAGCATGAGAGGGGAGGCGGAAACCTCCTCCGAAAACCACATACATACATACATACAGTATGGGAATATGACAACTACACCAGATCCTGGAAGAGAAGCGGGAAAGAAGGCTGCCGTGGCAGGCCGTCACCTCAAGGTGGAGGGTGATGTACCAAGGCCGTGATCCAGAGGGACCCCGCCAGCACTTCTTCCTGCACCCGAGCTCAGCGGAGGGAGGAAGAGAAACGGAGCCGGGGAGGCGGGTGGAGGCTCAGGACCGCTGAACACCCAGCCCTGCAGATCTGCTCTGGGAGCACGAACCTACCTTACAGGATGCTCTGGAGGATGATCGGTGGGGTCGGAAAGCGAAGACGGGTGGAATACTTGGAGAGACTTGACATTCCTGCCACTTGCGGAACACAGGGAGATCCACATCCGGCCGCTGTGGGGCAAAAGAAAGGCGGGCAGTCTGAGAGGCTTCGTCACAGCGAGAGAGCTGCGAAACGGGCAAGGGTTGCACAGAGCTTGCCACTCAGAAGAAAGCACAGGTGCGCAAAACTGTCCCGGTGCACTCTGCCCCGTAGGTGGGGGAACTTTTAGGAGCTCCGGGCGCTCCAGACCCCTGGCTGGCTATGCAGCTCCAAGGCCTCCCCACCATGATGTGACTGATACACAACACGGCCTGCTGCACCTTCCTCCCCAACAGCACCAGCTCGCAAAGAGGCTGCCCCCTCCATCGCACCAGGCCAGCGACAGGACGGCCCCACCTATGGCAGCTACAGGTGCAAAGCACAGAGGCTTCTCCCTGCGTGCTCCGCAAACTGGCCCCGGCAGTGGAGACAGGCACTGCGGCCGGGAAGCAGGAGAGGCCTCTTTCCTCCTGCGGGCACCGGCACCGCTCCCGTGACCCCTGCCTGCCATCACCGCAAGGACTGAGCAGCTCCAGAGACAAAAGCTTCTGGGCGCTAGAGGGTGCCACCTACAAATAGGAAACGTCAAAGTCAAAGGAACCTGCTAACTGGACTCGAGCAATCTTCGTGAAAGGGATCTCAACATAAAAATCAGAAACATGCTCAAGGAGCTACAGCAAAAAATTGCCCCTGTCTCTTGAGCATAATTACCTGTCCCTCCCTCTCCCTCTCTCCCTCCCTCCCTCTCTCTCTCTCTCTCTCTCTCTCTCTCTCTATCTATCTCTCTCTCTCTATCTATCTCTCTCTCTCTGTCTCTATCTCTTCACGAGGAGCACTTTTGAGGCCTTGTTCTGAGAGGGACGCTGGGACAGCCCAGAGCTCTCAGGTCCACCCCGGCCGGTGTCAGGGCCGTCCCACAAGGGGTCTGACCGAACTGCAATGGGGGGACGCCGCACGTGTAACTCCACAGGAGATAACAGTGCCGCACGCTAAGCCTTCCCATGAATGGCTAGGGGCTAGGTGACTCCACCGATATCAGGTGATGGCTACATCCCAGGCCTCATTTCCGTGGCAACCTTTTCTCCCTATGAAACCTGAAAGCAGCACATGGAAAGATACTATCAGTCTCCACCATCTCACTTCTCAGTTTAGGCTCGATGTTCCTGTATCACATCTTCTCTTCGTTTCAGTTTTCTCGGCGGGTTGGTGTCCTGAAAAACAAAAAAAAAATTGAATCAGGAATGGAATGAAATGGCAGGGGGTATAAGATTCTATTTAAAACACCATCAGCAGAACAAAGACATCTTACCGTATGGGAGGATGATATTCATAGATGACACATCCGATGAGGGGTTGACATCTAAAATACGTATTAAGTGTTCATGCACTTCCACACACAAAAAGCAAATAATCCCAATCACAAAATGGGCAGAGGAGCTGAACAGACACTTCTCCAAACAAGAAATTCAGGTGGCCAACAGGCACATGAAAAGATGCTCCACATGGCTTATCATCACAGAAACGCAAACTAATACCACCATGAGATATCACCTCACACAAGTCAGGATGGCCACCACCCAGAAGACACACAACAGATGATGGCAAGGTTGTGGAGAGAGGGGAACCCTCCTACACTGCTGGTGGTGGGAGTGTAAATTGGTTCATCCGTTGAGGAAAAGCAGTGTGGAGGTTCCTCAAAAACCAAAAAATAGAAATACCATTTGACCCAGAAATCCCAATTCCAGTTATTTACGCCACAAGAATGCATCAGCCCGGTTAGCAAAAGGCAGATGCACCCCTAGGTTAATCGCAGCAGTATTTGCGATAGACAAGAAATGGAAATTTTCGTCAGTAGAGGAATGCATAAAGAACAGGTGATACATAATCAAAAAGAAGGACAAGAACAACATGATCATCTGCACAGACGCTGAAAAAGCATCTGACAAAACTCAACATCCACTCACGGTAAAAACTCTCAACAAAATGGGTCAGGAGGGCAAGTACCTCAACATAAGAAAGGCCACATATGTTAAAACCACAGCCAACATCACACTGAACAGTGAGAAGCTGAAAGCTGTTCCTCTGAGATGGGGAACAAGACAGGGATGCCCACTCTGACTGCGGTTCTTCAACATAGTACTGGAGGTCCTAGCCATGGCAAGTAGACTAAACAAACAAATACAAGGAATCCAGACTGGTAAAGAAGAAGTCGAACTCTCACTGTTTGCAGATGACATGATATTGGACTTAAAAAGAACCCGAAAGACTTCACTCCGAAACGGCTGCAACAGATATCGGAAAAGAGCAGAGGCGCAGGACACAAACTGAATGCACAGAAATCTGTGGCTTTCCCATACACTAACGGTGACCAGGAAAACCATTCGATCCACAATGGCATCAAAATGAAGAAAATACCTAGTCACAAACCAAACCAAGGAAGTGAAAGACCGAAACCCTGAAACCTATAAGACACTCACCACGTGAATTAAAGAGGACACTGACAAATGGAAACTCACCCCATGCCCTTGGCTAGGGACAATGCATATCATCAAAATGGCCATCCTGCCCAAAGCAATACGCAGATTTGATGCGATCCCTATCGAATCACCAACCGCATTCTTCAACCAACTGGAACAAGTAGTCCAAAAGTTCACCTGGAGACCCCAAAGACCCCAAATGAAGAGCCACAGCGGTCCTGAGAAG
Organism: Manis javanica; assembly: GCF_040802235.1. Classification (NCBI taxonomy): domain Eukaryota; kingdom Metazoa; phylum Chordata; class Mammalia; order Pholidota; family Manidae; genus Manis; species Manis javanica. The sequence continues at coordinate 152,272,718 of NC_133158.1, forward strand.
GAAGAATAAAGTGGGCGGGTGGGGGTGGATCTCCCTTCCCAACTTCCAGCTCTACTACGAAGCCACAGTAACCTAGACAGTTCGGCACTGCCACAAGAGGGAGCCACAGACCAGTGCAACAGAATAGAGACTCCACACATTAACCCCAACACATGTGGTCAATTCAGACATGATAAAGGAGCCATGGACATACCATGGGGAAGGGACCATCTCTTCGACAGATGGTGCCGGCAAAAACAGGACAGCTACATGTAAGAGAATGAACCTGGAGCACGGTCTAACCCCACACACAAGAGCAAGTCCGAAATGGATCAAAGACCTGAATGTCACTCATGAAACCATAAACCTCTTAGAGAAAAACATGGGCAAAAATCTCTTGGACATGAACACGAGCGACTTCTGCATGAACATACCTCCCCGGGCAAGGGCAAGGGAAACAGACGCAAAAATGAACAAGGGGGACGAAACCAAGCTGAAAAGCCTCTGTTCTAAGGAGTTCTCCTGCACTATGGGAGAGTATATTCATAAAGGACAGATCCGATCAAGGGGTGACATCCAAAATACATAAAGAGCTCACACAGCTCAACAGAGGGGAGGCAAGTTCTCCAATGAAAAAATGGGCAGAGGAGCTAAACAGACTAACAGTGAACTGAATAGAAAGAGAGATCAGGAAAACCATTCCATTCACAATGGCATCAGAAAAGGAAGAAAATCCCTAGGCATAAACCAAACCAAGGAAGTGAAAGACCGAAACCCTGAAACCTATAAGACACTCAGCACAGGACGTAGAGGACCCTAACAACTGGAAACTCACCCCATGCCCTTGGCTAGGGACAATGCATATCATCAAAATGGCCATCCTGCCCAAAGCAATACGCAGATTTGATGCGATCCCTATCGAATCACCAACCGCATTCTCCAACGAACTGGAACAAGTAGTTCAGAAGTTCACATGGAGACCCCAAAGACCCCAAACGAAGAGCCACAGCGGTCCTGAGAAAGAAGAATAAAGTGGGCGGGTGGGGGTGGATCTCCCTTCCCAACTTCAAGCTCTAGTACGAAGCCACAGTAATCTAGACAGTTTGGCACTGCCACAAGAGGGAGCCACAGACCAGTGCAACAGAATAGAGACTCCACACATTAACCCCAACACATGTGGTCAATTCAGACATGATAAAGGAGCCATGGACATACCATGGGGAAGGGACCGTCTCTTCGACAGATGGTGCCGGCAGAAACAGGACAGCTACGTGTAAGAGAATGAACCTGGATCACGGTCTAACCCCACACACAAGAGCAAGTCCGAAATGGATCAAAGACCTGAATGTCACTCATGAAACCATAAACCTCTTAGAGAAAAACATGGGCAAAAATCTCTTGGACATGAACACGGGCGACTTCTGCATGAACATACCTCCCCGGGCAAGGGCAAGGGAAACAGACGCAAAAATGAACAAGGGGGACAAAACCAAGCTGAAAAGCCTCTGTACAGCAAAAGACACCATCGATAGAACAAAGAGTTATCCTGGACTATGGGAGAGTATATTCATAAATGACAGATCCGATCAAGGGGTGACATCCAATACACATAAAGAGTTCACGCACCTCAACAGACAGAAAGCAAATACTCCAATCAAAAAATGGGCAGAGGAGCTGAACAGACTCTTCCGCAAGCAAGGAATTCAAGTGGCCAACAGGCACATGAAAAGATGCTCCACCTGGCTAATCATCAGAGAAATCCAAATTAAAACCACCATGAGATATCACCTCACACAAGTCAGGATGGCCACCATCCAGAAGACACACAACAGATGTGGGCAAGGTTGTGGGAGAGGGGAACCCTCCTACACTGCTGGTGGGAACCTAAGTCAGTTCGTCCGTTGGGGAAAGCTGTGTGGAGGTTCCTCAAGGAGCTCAGAATAGAAATACCATTTCACCCAGGAATTCCACTTCTAGGAATTTACCCTAGGAATGCGGCAGCCCGGTTGGCAGAGGACAGATGCACCCCTATGTTAATCGCAGCACTATTTACAATAGACAAGAAATGGAAATGTCCATCAGTAGAGGCATGCATAAAGAAGAGGTGGTACATATACACAATGGAATATTACTCAGCCGTAAGACAAAAACAGATCCTACCGTTTGCCACAACATGGATGTAGCTAGAGGGTAGTATGCTCAGTGAAATAAGCCAGGCAGAGAAAGACAAGCACCAAATGATTTGACTCATATGTGGAGTAAAAGAACAAAGAAAAACGGAAGGATCAAAACAGCAGGAGAATCACAGAACCCAAGAATGGAGTAACAGTTACCAAAGAGAAAGGGACTGGGGTGGATGCGTTGCCAAGGGAGGGAGAAGGGTGGGGAAAAGATAGGGGGCCTTATGATTCGCATTTATAATGTGGGGGGGGGGCGTGGCACAGGGAGAGCTGTGCAACACAGAGAAGACACGTAGTGATTCTACAGCATCTTACTTACTACGCTGCTGTACAGTGACTGTCATCGGTTTGTGGGGGGGGGGTGCTTGGTGAAGGGGGGAGTCTAGTAAACATAATGTTCTTCATGTAACTGTAGATTATTGATAACAAAATGAATACAAATAAAATATAATAAAAGTGAGAAAGTAAAAATGGTTTCCCAGTTTACTGTGTTGTGTTCTTTATATACCAGACACAGGACCCCAAAATGAGACCAAAGAGAAAGTCTGGGCTGGTAGGCCCTGTCCGAATGTGAGATGTTCCTATGCTGAAACCTGGTGGTACCTTGCCTACGCTTTCTGGGAAGCAAAGAAAGAATCTGCCTGCTAGCTAGAGTAAGGGAAGTCATGCGGTCGGACCCCTCCTCCGAATCTGTCCCCTGCCTGGCTGGCCATGGCGGAGAACGCATGCCTGGCTCGAGGCCTCCCAGAGAAGATGGGAAGGCCCGGAGCGAGGGCGGTCCACGTGCCCCGGCCGACCTGGCCTCCGGAACCGCGGGGGAAGAGGGAGGGGTGCACGGCATTGGCCATCGCACCCCGGATGCTGAGCGCAGGCAGAGCCGGCACACGGGCAGGGTGAGCCATGACAGACGCCGGCACTGCGGCCCTGAACGGTCTGCACGGCGGTCTCGCTGGCCCAAACACCTGCACGGCACTCAGCGGGCAGTCCCGGGGGCAAGGGATTCTACTGGGTTTGGCGTTGCGGCCACGCCCTGTGACCTTTGGGCAGGGGCTCCTGTGGGAGGGGCTGGTGTGCTCACGGCGGTGGGGGCCCCGTGATGCGTTCCCCCTGGGTGACATCACGGTTGCCCGGGCTCCTATGTGATGCGTCCCCTGGCTGACCAATCAGAGGTCACCCTAGCTGGGCAGCTCAGTGCGAGCTTGGCCTGAGAAGGAGTTAGAAGCTCTCCCTAGCTTCATACGCTATTCTCCTGCCTGCCTCAAACGAAGGACTAACTGACACGACGCCACCCTCGTGGGCTGCCGTCGTCAGGTCCCCACCGGCCCGACACAGGGCCGTGGAGATAATCACAACCGCCCGCCTCGGGCTGGACTGTGACGTGGAGGACGAACCTATGGAGGTAACATCAAGCTCCCGGGCCATCATCTTCTGGTCCACACCGGCCCCATGCCGGGCCGAGGGCATCATCACAACATCCGGCCTGGGGCCGAAAAGTGATGCGGACGAAGAACCTATGGACACAACACCACCCGACTGGGCCATCGTCCTCCGGTCCGCACCGGCCCCACACCAGGCCGTGGGCATCATCACAACCGCCGGCCTGGGGCCGGACCCTGACCCGGAGGACGAACCTATGGACACAACACCACCCGACCGGGCCATCGTCTTCCGGTCTGCACCGGCCCCACACCAGGCCGTGGGTATCATCACAACAGCCGGCCTAGGGCCGGACAGTGATGCGGAGGAAGAACCTATGGACACAACACCACCCGACTGTGCCATCGTCTTCCGGTCCACACCGGCCCCACACCAGGCCGTGGGCGTCATCACAACAGCCGGCCTAGGGCCGGACAGTGATGCGGAGGAAGAACCTATGGACACAACACCACCCGACTGTGCCATCGTCTTCCGGTCCGCACCGGCCCCACGCCAGGCCGTGGGCGTCATCACAGCCGCCGGCCTCCTGGCCCCCTCCCATAACATCCTCACGGGCCCCACCCGATGCCGCACGTGGCACCGCTGCCGGAGTCAGCCCTACCCCCGACGATGGTGAAGGGCTGGGCACACCACCCTCCTCAAGGCCGTCTAGAGCCCCCATCCCCATGCCCCAGACAAGGCCGATGTTCATATCCTCCTATCCATTAAACTCTTCCCCAAATTGTGTGTGTGTATGTGTGTGTGTGTATTGTATATTCCCACTAAATCCTGTTCTTGCTAATATGTCTCTGCTCTGTTTACTCTTTCACTCAGCTGCAGAGGAAGGACTCACAGACACGAGGGATAATGTTTTGTGCCACACCAAAAGATGCAACATGTCCCATGCCCCAGTGACTGGGATGTGGAGGTAGCCGCGTTTTATGACTGTGCACGCTCGACGCGAGGTCTGCGTGCTGAGCGTTTAAGGGATGACAACCCAGGGGGAGGCAAGTCCAGAGGAGGGAGATGGGGTTGGCTTACGGGGCCCCTTCCCTCTTCTCCGCTACTGCTCTGGTAGCAAATTCCTGCTGTGACACACAGAACCTCTCTGTTCATTTTGGTTTTGAAACATGTTTAGTTCTGTGTGTGTGTTTGTGTGTGTGTGTGTGTGTGTGTGTGTGCGCGCGCGCGCCTGTGTGAGTGTGTACCACTGCCCGTATCGGTCGAAAAAGTAATAAAGGGACACGCGACAGAGCGAACAGGTTGCAAACAGTGACCAGAAAGGGTAAAGTTTTCCACTAGCTTCTGGGGATTTCCTTGCCATGTGTTTCTATACAATTTTAGGAAGATTTTGCTGGAAATGTCGCTGGGACCACTCTGAACCGTCACGGTAGTTAAGATAATAAGCCAGGACAGGAGAGCAGCAAAGAGCACCCACAGTGTGTCTCCTATGTATCAGGCCAAGCGCTACAGGCTTTACTTCTACCACCTCACTTCATCTCTCACCATGACTGACGTGGGATGACCTTATGCACCACCTTCATACATGAGCAAAAAGTTACCTCAGAATCACTTCCCTTCACAGAAAATCAATAAATGCAAGGACATAAACATTCCTAGAATTCCAGCCACCACCACCCAAATCTTTACGCTCAGCATCCTTTCAAATCCAACAGAAACATAGCTCTAAATGCTATACGATTCCATTTCAGGTAGACCTCACTCCCATCTAAATGCCGAAATGCACTGAAACTCCACCTACACCTTGACAGCAGAGGGGAGCAGTTTCCCCAGGAGCTAGCTGGCCTGCCACCTCACAGTGAGCCCACGGGCCACTAGCCCACACCAGCCCTGCGTGTCCCCAAAAGGTGGCTCCCTTAAGCTGTGACTACACATGCTCTCTTGGAGATGGGCAGCCAAGCAGGGCCACCGAGGTGACATCGGTGTGCAGGCACACAGACCAACTACTGGGCATGCACCTGCCTCAGCGCCAGCAGGCCAGCCGGGGTGCCCCGTGTGGGGCCTCGGATCTGCCCCGCAGCTCACGCAGCCACCCCAGCAGGGCCAGCCCCAGGGCAGAGCACCCGGAGGGTCCCCGCCCACACCGGTTAGAGAGTCCAGGTGGCCACCTACCCCCAGCGGACTCGTGCCACCTACCCAGATGTTCCAACCCATGGCCACTCCTCTCAAGACCCAAAGACACAGCTAACTCACAGAAACAAACACAAGGAATCAAGAATGAGAAGGAGACAGAGGAATCACTGTGCACCTAGTGACAGTATGTTGATAAAAATGGGCAAAATAAGTAAATAGGTAGATACATTAGGTAGATGGATAGATTAGATGAGACTGATAGGTTCATGGAGATGATAGATGAGATAGATACAAAGATAGAATGATACATAAGATAGATGATATAGATACACATAGAGAGATTAGACAGACACATTAGATAGCTGATAGATTAGGTGGACAGATTAGACAGACACCTACAGACACATATAGATAGACGATAGGTAGACAGATTGATAAGATGACGGACTAGATAGATGATAGATACATTAGACAGATTAGATAGATGATATAGATTCACACAGATTAGCTAGACACATTGATATAGATACATATAGATGATAGATAATAGACGGATAGGTGATAGATTAGGTAGTTTGGACAGATAGACACATAGATGAAAGTAGATGATAGTAGATAGATTAGGTATTTAGATATAGATAGATAGATAGATAGATAGATAGATAGATAGATAGATAGATAGATAGATAGACAGGAAAGCATAATACTAAACAATGCTATAGCTCATAACCAGGAGAGCAACGATGAAAGCACAGACAAGAACTACAAACAAAAAGAAGAAAGAAATCAAGTTTAGGAAGTGCACTAAGGACACAGCTATCAATTATCACACTAAAGGGAAAGACTTTAAATGCTCCAATCGAAAGACACAGGGTTGAATGAATGCATGAAAACTGAAGACCACCTACGTGCTCCCTTACAGGAGGCTCACTTGAGATCCAAGCGCACAGACAAACTACAAGTTGAAGGGGTGGGAAAACGTCCCCTACAGAAGTGAAACCGAGAAAGAAAAAGAACAAAACTTTAAAGATGGCTTGGTAGGATTAAAGATGGCAGGCAGCATGAGAGGGGAGGCGGAAACCTCCTCCGAAAACCACATACATACATACATACAGTATGGGAATATGACAACTACACCAGATCCTGGAAGAGAAGCGGGAAAGAAGGCTGCCGTGGCAGGCCGTCACCTCAAGGTGGAGGGTGATGTACCAAGGCCGTGATCCAGAGGGACCCCGCCAGCACTTCTTCCTGCACCCGAGCTCAGCGGAGGGAGGAAGAGAAACGGAGCCGGGGAGGCGGGTGGAGGCTCAGGACCGCTGAACACCCAGCCCTGCAGATCTGCTCTGGGAGCACGAACCTACCTTACAGGATGCTCTGGAGGATGATCGGTGGGGTCGGAAAGCGAAGACGGGTGGAATACTTGGAGAGACTTGACATTCCTGCCACTTGCGGAACACAGGGAGATCCACATCCGGCCGCTGTGGGGCAAAAGAAAGGCGGGCAGTCTGAGAGGCTTCGTCACAGCGAGAGAGCTGCGAAACGGGCAAGGGTTGCACAGAGCTTGCCACTCAGAAGAAAGCACAGGTGCGCAAAACTGTCCCGGTGCACTCTGCCCCGTAGGTGGGGGAACTTTTAGGAGCTCCGGGCGCTCCAGACCCCTGGCTGGCTATGCAGCTCCAAGGCCTCCCCACCATGATGTGACTGATACACAACACGGCCTGCTGCACCTTCCTCCCCAACAGCACCGGCTCGCAAAGAGGCTGCCCCCTCCATCGCACCAGGCCAGCGACAGGACGGCCCCACCTATGGCAGCTACAGGTGCAAAGCACAGAGGCTTCTCCCTGCGTGCTCCGCAAACTGGCCCCGGCAGTGGAGACAGGCACTGCGGCCGGGAAGCAGGAGAGGCCTCTTTCCTCCTGCGGGCACCGGCACCGCTCCCGTGACCCCTGCCTGCCATCACCGCAAGGACTGAGCAGCTCCAGAGACAAAAGCTTCTGGGCGCTAGAGGGTGCCACCTACAAATAGGAAACGTCAAAGTCAAAGGAACCTGCTAACTGGACTCGAGCAATCTTCGTGAAAGGGATCTCAACATAAAAATCAGAAACATGCTCAAGGAGCTACAGCAAAAAATTGCCCCTGTCTCTTGAGCATAATTACCTGTCCCTCCCTCTCCCTCTCTCCCTCCCTCCCTCTCTCTCTCTCTCTCTCTCTCTCTCTCTCTATCTATCTCTCTCTCTCTATCTATCTCTCTCTCTCTGTCTCTATCTCTTCACGAGGAGCACTTTTGAGGCCTTGTTCTGAGAGGGACGCTGGGACAGCCCAGAGCTCTCAGGTCCACCCCGGCCGGTGTCAGGGCCGTCCCACAAGGGGTCTGACCGAACTGCAATGGGGGGACGCCGCACGTGTAACTCCACAGGAGATAACAGTGCCGCATGCTAAGCCTTCCCATGAATGGCTAGGGGCTAGGTGACTCCACCGATATCAGGTGATGGCTACATCCCAGGCCTCATTTCCGTGGCAACCTTTTCTCCCTATGAAACCTGAAAGCAGCACATGGAAAGATACTATCAGTCTCCACCATCTCACTTCTCAGTTTAGGCTCGATGTTCCTGTATCACATCTTCTCTTCGTTTCAGTTTTCTCGGCGGGTTGGTGTCCTGAAAAACAAAAAAAAAAATTGAATCAGGAATGGAATGAAATGGCAGGGGGTATAAGATTCTATTTAAAACACCATCAGCAGAACAAAGACATCTTACCGTATGGGAGGATGATATTCATAGATGACACATCCGATGAGGGGTTGACATCTAAAATACGTATTAAGTGTTCATGCACTTCCACACACAAAAAGCAAATAATCCCAATCACAAAATGGGCAGAGGAGCTGAACAGACACTTCTCCAAACAAGAAATTCAGGTGGCCAACAGGCACATGAAAAGATGCTCCACATCGCTTATCATCACAGAAACGCAAACTAATACCACCATGAGATATCACCTCACACAAGTCAGGATGGCCACCACCCAGAAGACACACAACAGATGATGGCAAGGTTGTGGAGAGAGGGGAACCCTCCTACACTGCTGGTGGTGGGAGTGTAAATTGGTTCATCCGTTGAGGAAAAGCAGTGTGGAGGTTCCTCAAAAACCAAAAAATAGAAATACCATTTGACCCAGAAATCCCAATTCCAGTTATTTACGCCACAAGAATGCATCAGCCCGGTTAGCAAAAGGCAGATGCACCCCTAGGTTAATCGCAGCAGTATTTGCGATAGACAAGAAATGGAAATTTTCGTCAGTAGAGGAATGCATAAAGAACAGGTGATACATAATCAAAAAGAAGGACAAGAACAACATGATCATCTGCACAGACGCTGAAAAAGCATCTGACAAAACTCAACATCCACTCACGGTAAAAACTCTCAACAAAATGGGTCAGGAGGGCAAGTACCTCAACATAAGAAAGGCCACATATGTTAAAACCACAGCCAACATCACACTGAACAGTGAGAAGCTGAAAGCTGTTCCTCTGAGATGGGGAACAAGACAGGGATGCCCACTCTGACTGCGGTTCTTCAACATAGTACTGGAGGTCCTAGCCATGGCAAGTAGACTAAACAAACAAATACAAGGAATCCAGACTGGTAAAGAAGAAGTCGAACTCTCACTGTTTGCAGATGACATGATATTGGACTTAAAAAGAACCCGAAAGACTTCACTCCGAAACGGCTGCAACAGATATCGGAAAAGAGCAGAGGCGCAGGACACAAACTGAATGCACAGAAATCTGTGGCTTTCCCATACACTAACGGTGACCAGGAAAACCATTCGATCCACAATGGCATCAAAATGAAGAAAATACCTAGTCACAAACCAAACCAAGGAAGTGAAAGACCGAAACCCTGAAACCTATAAGACACTCACCACGTGAATTAAAGAGGACACTGACAAATGGAAACTCACCCCATGCCCTTGGCTAGGGACAATGCATATCATCAAAATGGCCATCCTGCCCAAAGCAATACGCAGATTTGATGCGATCCCTATCGAATCACCAACCGCATTCTTCAACCAACTGGAACAAGTAGTCCAAAAGTTCACCTGGAGACCCCAAAGACCCCAAATGAAGAGCCACAGCGGTCCTGAGAAGGAAGAATAAAGTGGGCGGGTGGGGGTGGATCTCCCTTCCCAACTTCCAGCTCTACCACGAAGCCACAGTAACCTAGACAGTTCGGCACTGCCACAAGAGGGAGCCACAGACCAGTGCAACAGAATAGAGACTCCACACATTAACCCCAACACATGTGGTCAATTCAGACATGATAAAGGAGCCATGGACATACCATGGGGAAGGGACCGTCTCTTCGACAGATGGTGCCGGCAAAAACAGGACAGCTACATGTAAGAGAATGAACCTGGAGCACGGTCTAACCCCACACACAAGAGCAAGTCCGAAATGGATCAAAGACCTGAATGTCACTCATGAAACCATAAACCTCTTAGAGAAAAACATGGGCAAAAATCTCTTGGACATGAACACGAGCGACTTCTGCATGAACATACCTCCCCGGGCAAGGGCAAGGGAAACAGACGCAAAAATGAACAAGGGGGACGAAACCAAGCTGAAAAGCCTCTGTTCTAAGGAGTTCTCCTGCACTATGGGAGAGTATATTCATAAAGGACAGATCCGATCAAGGGGTGACATCCAAAATACATAAAGAGCTCACACAGCTCAACAGAGGGGAGGCAAGTTCTCCAATGAAAAAATGGGCAGAGGAGCTAAACAGACTAACAGTGAACTGAATAGAAAGAGAGATCAGGAAAACCATTCCATTCACAATGGCATCAGAAAAGGAAGAAAATCCCTAGGCATAAACCAAACCAAGGAAGTGAAAGACCGAAACCCTGAAACCTATAAGACACTCAGCACAGGACGTAGAGGACCCTAACAACTGGAAACTCACCCCATGCCCTTGGCTAGGGACAATGCATATCATCAAAATGGCCATCCTGCCCAAAGCAATACGCAGATTTGATGCGATCCCTATCGAATCACCAACCGCATTCTCCAACGAACTGGAACAAGTAGTTCAGAAGTTCACATGGAGACCCCAAAGACCCCAAACGAAGAGCCACAGCGGTCCTGAGAAAGAAGAATAAAGTGGGCGGGTGGGGGTGGATCTCCCTTCCCAACTTCAAGCTCTAGTACGAAGCCACAGTAATCTAGACAGTTTGGCACTGTCACAAGAGGGAGCCACAGACCAGTGCAACAGAATAGAGACTCCACACATTAACCCCAACACATGTGGTCAATTCAGACATGATAAAGGAGCCATGGACATACCATGGGGAAGGGACCGTCTCTTCGACAGATGGTGCCGGCAGAAACAGGACAGCTACGTGTAAGAGAATGAACCTGGATCACGGTCTAACCCCACACACAAGAGCAAGTCCGAAATGGATCAAAGACCTGAATGTCACTCATGAAACCATAAACCTCTTAGAGAAAAACATGGGCAAAAATCTCTTGGACATGAACACGGGCGACTTCTGCATGAACATACCTCCCCGGGCAAGGGCAAGGGAAACAGACGCAAAAATGAACAAGGGGGACAAAACCAAGCTGAAAAGCCTCTGTACAGCAAAAGACACCATCGATAGAACAAAGAGTTATCCTGGACTATGGGAGAGTATATTCATAAATGACAGATCCGATCAAGGGGTGACATCCAATACACATAAAGAGTTCACGCACCTCAACAGACAGAAAGCAAATACTCCAATCAAAAAATGGGCAGAGGAGCTGAACAGACTCTTCCGCAAGCAAGGAATTCAAGTGGCCAACAGGCACATGAAAAGATGCTCCACCTGGCTAATCATCAGAGAAATCCAAATTAAAACCACCATGAGATATCACCTCACACAAGTCAGGATGGCCACCATCCAGAAGACACACAACAGATGTGGGCAAGGTTGTGGGAGAGGGGAACCCTCCTACACTGCTGGTGGGAACCTAAGTCAGTTCGTCCGTTGGGGAAAGCTGTGTGGAGGTTCCTCAAGGAGCTCAGAATAGAAATACCATTTCACCCAGGAATTCCACTTCTAGGAATTTACCCTAGGAATGCGGCAGCCCGGTTGGCAGAGGACAGATGCACCCCTATGTTAATCGCAGCACTATTTACAATAGACAAGAAATGGAAATGTCCATCAGTAGAGGCATGCATAAAGAAGAGGTGGTACATATACACAATGGAATATTACTCAGCCGTAAGACAAAAACAGATCCTACCGTTTGCCACAACATGGATGTAGCTAGAGGGTAGTATGCTCAGTGAAATAAGCCAGGCAGAGAAAGACAAGCACCAAATGATTTGACTCATATGTGGAGTAAAAGAACAAAGAAAAACGGAAGGATCAAAACAGCAGGAGAATCACAGAACCCAAGAATGGAGTAACAGTTACCAAAGAGAAAGGGACTGGGGTGGATGCGTTGCCAAGGGAGGGAGAAGGGTGGGGAAAAGATAGGGGGCCTTATGATTCGCATTTATAATGTGGGGGGGGGGCGTGGCACAGGGAGAGCTGTGCAACACAGAGAAGACACGTAGTGATTCTACAGCATCTTACTTACTACGCTGCTGTACAGTGACTGTCATCGCTTTGTGGGGGGGGGGTGCTTGGTGAAGGGGGGAGTCTAGTAAACATAATGTTCTTCATGTAACTGTAGATTATTGATAACAAAATGAATAAAAATAAAATATAATAAAAGTGAGAAAGTAAAAATGGTTTCCCAGTTTACTGTGTTGTGTTCTTTATATACCAGACACAGGACCCCAAAATGAGACCAAAGAGAAAGTCTGGGCTGGTAGGCCCTGTCCAAATGTGAGATGTTCCTATGCTGAAACCTGGTGGTACCTTGCCTACGCTTTCTGGGAAGCAAAGAAAGAATCTGCCTGCTAGCTAGAGTAAGGGAAGTCATGCGGTCGGACCCCTCCTCCGAATCTGTCCCCTGCCTGGCTGGCCATGGCGGAGAACGCATGCCTGGCTCGAGGCCTCCCAGAGAAGATGGGAAGGCCCGGAGCGAGGGCGGTCCACGTGCCCCGGCCGACCTGGCCTCCGGAACCGCGGGGGAAGAGGGAGGGGTGCACGGCATTGGCCATCGCACCCCGGATGCTGAGCGCAGGCAGAGCCGGCACACGGGCAGGGTGAGCCATGACAGACGCCGGCACTGCGGCCCTGAACGGTCTGCACGGCGGTCTCGCTGGCCCAAACACCTGCACGGCACTCAGCGGGCAGTCCCGGGGGCAAGGGATTCTACTGGGTTTGGCGTTGCGGCCACGCCCTGTGACCTTTGGGCAGGGGCTCCTGTGGGAGGGGCTGGTGTGCTCACGGCGGTGGGGGCCCCGTGATGCGTTCCCCCTGGGTGACATCACGGTTGCCCGGGCTCCTATGTGATGCGTCCCCTGGCTGACCAATCAGAGGTCACCCTAGCTGGGCAGCTCAGTGCGAGCTTGGCCTGAGAAGGAGTTAGAAGCTCTCCCTAGCTTCATACGCTATTCTCCTGCCTGCCTCAAACGAAGGACTAACTGACACGACGCCACCCTCGTGGGCTGCCGTCGTCAGGTCCCCACCGGCCCGACACAGGGCCGTGGAGATCATCACAACCGCCCGCCTCGGGCTGGACTGTGACGTGGAGGACGAACCTATGGAGGTAACATCAAGCTCCCGGGCCATCATCTTCTGGTCCACACCGGCCCCATGCCGGGCCGAGGGCATCATCACAACATCCGGCCTGGGGCCGAAAAGTGATGCGGACGAAGAACCTATGGACACAACACCACCCGACTGGGCCATCGTCCTCCGGTCCGCACCGGCCCCACACCAGGCCGTGGGCATCATCACAACCGCCGGCCTGGGGCCGGACCCTGACCCGGAGGACGAACCTATGGACACAACACCACCCGACCGGGCCATCGTCTTCCGGTCTGCACCGGCCCCACACCAGGCCGTGGGTATCATCACAACAGCCGGCCTAGGGCCGGACAGTGATGCGGAGGAAGAACCTATGGACACAACACCACCCGACTGTGCCATCGTCTTCCGGTCCACACCGGCCCCACACCAGGCCGTGGGCGTCATCACAACAGCCGGCCTAGGGCCGGACAGTGATGCGGAGGAAGAACCTATGGACACAACACCACCCGACTGTGCCATCGTCTTCCGGTCCGCACCGGCCCCACGCCAGGCCGTGGGCGTCATCACAGCCGCCGGCCTCCTGGCCCCCTCCCATAACATCCTCACGGGCCCCACCCGATGCCGCACGTGGCACCGCTGCCGGAGTCAGCCCTACCCCCGACGATGGTGAAGGGCTGGGCACACCACCCTCCTCAAGGCCGTCTAGAGCCCCCATCCCCATGCCCCAGACAAGGCCGATGTTCATATCCTCCTATCCATTAAACTCTTCCCCAAATTGTGTGTGTGTATGTGTGTGTGTGTATTGTATATTCCCACTAAATCCTGTTCTTGCTAATATGTCTCTGCTCTGTTTACTCTTTCACTCAGCTGCAGAGGAAGGACTCACAGACACGAGGGATAATGTTTTGTGCCACACCAAAAGATGCAACATGTCCCATGCCCCAGTGACTGGGATGTGGAGGTAGCCGCGTTTTATGACTGTGCACGCTCGACGCGAGGTCTGCGTGCTGAGCGTTTAAGGGATGACAACCCAGGGGGAGGCAAGTCCAGAGGAGGGAGATGGGGTTGGCTTACGGGGCCCCTTCCCTCTTCTCCGCTACTGCTCTGGTAGCAAATTCCTGCTGTGACACACAGAACCTCTCTGTTCATTTTGGTTTTGAAACATGTTTAGTTCTGTGTGTGTGTGTGTGTGTGTGTGTGTGTGTGTGTGTGCGCGCGCGCGCCTGTGTGAGTGTGTACCACTGCCCGTATCGGTCGAAAAAGTAATAAAGGGACACGCGACAGAGCGAACAGGTTGCAAACAGTGACCAGAAAGGGTAAAGTTTTCCACTAGCTTCTGGGGATTTCCTTGCCATGTGTTTCTATACAATTTTAGGAAGATTTTGCTGGAAATGTCGCTGGGACCACTCTGAACCGTCACGGTAGTTAAGATAATAAGCCAGGACAGGAGAGCAGCAAAGAGCACCCACAGTGTGTCTCCTATGTATCAGGCCAAGCGCTACAGGCTTTACTTCTACCACCTCACTTCATCTCTCACCATGACTGACGTGGGATGACCTTATGCACCACCTTCATACATGAGCAAAAAGTTACCTCAGAATCACTTCCCTTCACAGAAAATCAATAAATGCAAGGACATAAACATTCCTAGAATTCCAGCCACCACCACCCAAATCTTTACGCTCAGCATCCTTTCAAATCCAACAGAAACATAGCTCTAAATGCTATACGATTCCATTTCAGGTAGACCTCACTCCCATCTAAATGCCGAAATGCACTGAAACTCCACCTACACCTTGACAGCAGAGGGGAGCAGTTTCCCCAGGAGCTAGCTGGCCTGCCACCTCACAGTGAGCCCACGGGCCACTAGCCCACACCAGCCCTGCGTGTCCCCAAAAGGTGGCTCCCTTAAGCTGTGACTACACATGCTCTCTTGGAGATGGGCAGCCAAGCAGGGCCACCGAGGTGACATCGGTGTGCAGGCACACAGACCAACTACTGGGCATGCACCTGCCTCAGCGCCAGCAGGCCAGCCGGGGTGCCCCGTGTGGGGCCTCGGATCTGCCCCGCAGCTCACGCAGCCACCCCAGCAGGGCCAGCCCCAGGGCAGAGCACCCGGAGGGTCCCCGCCCGCACCGGTTAGAGAGTCCAGGTGGCCACCTACCCCCAGCGGACTCGTGCCACCTACCCAGATGTTCCAACCCATGGCCACTCCTCTCAAGACCCAAAGACACAGCTAACTCACAGAAACAAACACAAGGAATCAAGAATGAGAAGGAGACAGAGGAATCACTGTGCACCTAGTGACAGTATGTTGATAAAAATGGGCCAAATCAGTAAATAGGTAGATACATTAGGTAGATGGATAGATTAGATGAGACTGATAGGTTCATGGAGATGATAGATGAGATAGATACAAAGATAGAATGATACATTAGATAGATGATATAGATACACATAGAGAGATAAGACAGACACATTAGATAGCTGATAGATTAGGTGGACAGATTAGACAGACACCTACAGACACATATAGATAGACGATAGGTAGACAGATTGATAAGATGACGGACTAGATAGATGATAGATACATTAGACAGATTAGATAGATGATATAGATTCACACAGATTACCTAGACACATTGATAGTAGATAGATATAGGTAGGTAGATAATAGATAGATAGATAGATAGATTAGGTAGATAGGATAGATAGATAGATAGATGAAAGTAGATGAGAGTAGATAGATTAGGTAGGTAGATATAGATAGATAGATAGATAGATAGATAGATAGATAGATGGATGGATGGACGGACAGACAGATAGATAGATAGATAGATAGATAGATGGATGGACAGACAGACAGGAAAGCATAATACTAAACAATGCTATAGCTCATAACCAGGAGAGCAACGATGAAAGCACAGACAAGAACTACAAACAAAAAGAAGAAAGAAATCAAGTTTAGGAAGTGCACTAAGGACACAGCTATCAATTATCACACTAAAGGGAAAGACTTTAAATGCTCCAATCGAAAGACACAGGGTTGAATGAATGCATGAAAACTCAAGACCACCTATGTGCTCCCTTACAGGAGGCTCACTTGAGATCCAAGCGCACAGACAAACTACAAGTTGAAGGGGTGGGAAAACGTCCCCTACAGAAGTGAAACCAAGAAAGAAAAAGAACAAAAGTTTAAAGATGGCTTGGTAGGATTAAAGATGGCAGGCAGCATGAGAGGGGAGGCGGAAACCTCCTCCGAAAACCACATACATACATACATACATACAGTATGGGAATATGACAACTACACCAGATCCTGGAAGAGAAGGGGGAAAGAAGGCTGCCGTGGCAGGCCGTCACCTCAAGGTGGAGGGTGATGTACCAAGGCCGTGATCCAGAGGGACCCCGCCAGCACTTCTTCCTGCACCCGAGCTCAGCGGAGGGAGGAAGAGACACGGAGCCGCGGAGAGCGGTGGAGGCTCAGGAGCGCTGAACACCCAGCCCTGCAGATCTGCTCTGGGAGCACGAACCTACCTTACAGGATGCTCTGGAGGATGATCGGTGGGGTCGGAAAGCGAAGACGGGTGGAATACTTGGAGAGACTTGACATTCCTGCCACTTGCGGAACACAGGGAGATCCACATCCGGCCGCTGTGGGGCAAAAGAAAGGCGGGCAGTCTGAGAGGCTTCGTCACAGCGAGAGAGCTGCGAAACGGGCAAGGGTTGCACAGAGCTTGCCACTCAGAAGAAAGCACAGGTGCGCAAAAACTGTCCCGGTGCACTCTGCCCCGTAGGTGGGGGAACTTTTAGGAGCTCCGGGCGCTCCAGACCCCTGGCTGGCTATGCAGCTCCAAGGCCTCCCCACCATGATGTGACTGATACACAACACGGCCTGCTGCACCTTCCTCCCCAACAGCACCGGATCGCAAAGAGGCTGCCCCCTCCATCGCACCAGGCCAGCGACAGGACGGCCCCACCTATGGCAGCTACAGGTGCAAAGCACAGAGGCTTCTCCCTGCGTGCTCCGCAAACTGGCCCCGGCAGTGGAGACAGGCACTGCGGCCGGGAAGCAGGAGAGGCCTCTTTCCTCCTGCGGGCACCGGCACCGCTCCCCGGACCCCTGCCCGCCCTCCCCCCCAGGACTGAGCAGCTCCAGAGACAAAAGCTTCTGGGCGCTAGAGGGTGCCACCTACAAATAGGAAACGTCAAAGTCAAAGGAACCTGCTAACTGGACTCGAGCAATCTTCGTGAAAGGGATCTCAACATAAAAATCAGAAACATGCTCAAGGAGCTACAGCAAAAAATTGCCCCTGTCTCATGAGCATAATTACCTGTCCCTCCCTCTCCCTCTCTCCCTCCCTCCCTCCCTCTCTATCTCTCTCTCTCTCTATCTATCTCTCTATCTCTCTCTCTCTATCTATCTCTCTCTCTCTGTCTCTATCTCTTCACGAGGAGCACTTTTGAGGCCTTGTTCTGAGAGGGACGCTGGGACAGCCCAGAGCTCTCAGGTCCACCCCGGCCGGTGTCAGGGCCGTCCCACAAGGGGTCTGACCGAACTGCAATGGGGGGACGCCGCACGTGTAACTCCACAGGAGATAACAGTGCCGCACGCTAAGCCTTCCCATGAATGGCTAGAGGCTAGGTGACTCCACCGATATCAGGTGATGGCTACATCCCAGGCCTCATTTCCGTGGCAACCTTTTCTCCCTATGAAACCTGAAAGCAGCACATGGAAAGATACTATCAGTCTCCACCATCTCACTTCTCAGTTTAGGCTCGATGTTCCTGTATCACATCTTCTCTTCGTTTCAGTTTTCTCGGCGGGTTGGTGTCCTGAAAAACAAAAAAAAAATTGAATCAGGAATGGAATGAAATGGCAGGGGGTATAAGATTCTATTTAAAACACCATCAGCAGAACAAAGACATCTTACCGTATGGGAGGATGATATTCATAGATGACACATCCGATGAGGGGTTGACATCTAAAATACGTATTAAGTGTTCATGCACTTCCACACACAAAAAGCAAATAATCCCAATCACAAAATGGGCAGAGGAGCTGAACAGACACTTCTCCAAACAAGAAATTCAGGTGGCCAACAGGCACATGAAAAGATGCTCCACATCGCTTATCATCACAGAAACGCAAACTAATACCACCATGAGATATCACCTCACACAAGTCAGGATGGCCACCACCCAGAAGACACACAACAGATGATGGCAAGGTTGTGGAGAGAGGGGAACCCTCCTACACTGCTGGTGGTGGGAGTGTAAATTGGTTCATCCGTTGAGGAAAAGCAGTGTGGAGGTTCCTCAAAAACCAAAAAATAGAAATACCATTTGACCCAGAAATCCCAATTCCAGTTATTTACGCCACAAGAATGCATCAGCCCGGTTAGCAAAAGGCAGATGCACCCCTAGGTTAATCGCAGCAGTATTTGCGATAGACAAGAAATGGAAATTTTCGTCAGTAGAGGAATGCATAAAGAACAGGTGATACATAATCAAAAAGAAGGACAAGAACAACATGATCATCTGCACAGACGCTGAAAAAGCATCTGACAAAACTCAACATCCACTCACGGTAAAAACTCTCAACAAAATGGGTCAGGAGGGCAAGTACCTCAACATAAGAAAGGCCACATATGTTAAAACCACAGCCAACATCACACTGAACAGTGAGAAGCTGAAAGCTGTTCCTCTGAGATGGGGAACAAGACAGGGATGCCCACTCTGACTGCGGTTCTTCAACATAGTACTGGAGGTCCTAGCCATGGCAAGTAGACTAAACAAACAAATACAAGGAATCCAGACTGGTAAAGAAGAAGTCGAACTCTCACTGTTTGCAGATGACATGATATTGGACTTAAAAAGAACCCGAAAGACTTCACTCCGAAACGGCTGCAACAGATATCGGAAAAGAGCAGAGGCGCAGGACACAAACTGAATGCACAGAAATCTGTGGCTTTCCCATACACTAACGGTGACCAGGAAAACCATTCGATCCACAATGGCATGAAAATGAAGAAAATACCTAGTCACAAACCAAACCAAGGAAGTGAAAGACCGAAACCCTGAAACCTATAAGACACTCACCACGTGAATTAAAGAGGACACTGACAAATGGAAACTCACCCCATGCCCTTGGCTAGGGACAATGCATATCATCAAAATGGCCATCCTGCCCAAAGCAATACGCAGATTTGATGCGATCCCTATCGAATCACCAACCGCATTCTTCAACCAACTGGAACAAGTAGTCCAAAAGTTCACCTGGAGACCCCAAAGACCCCAAATGAAGAGCCACAGCGGTCCTGAGAAGGAAGAATAAAGTGGGCGGGTGGGGGTGGATCTCCCTTCCCAACTTCCAGCTCTACTACGAAGCCACAGTAACCTAGACAGTTCGGCACTGCCACAAGAGGGAGCCACAGACCAGTGCAACAGAATAGAGACTCCACACATTAACCCCAACACATGTGGTCAATTCAGACATGATAAAGGAGCCATGGACATACCATGGGGAAGGGACCGTCTCTTCGACAGATGGTGCCGGCAAAAACAGGACAGCTACATGTAAGAGAATGAACCTGGAGCACGGTCTAACCCCACACACAAGAGCAAGTCCGAAATGGATCAAAGACCTGAATGTCACTCATGAAACCATAAACCTCTTAGAGAAAAACATGGGCAAAAATCTCTTGGACATGAACACGAGCGACTTCTGCATGAACATACCTCCCCGGGCAAGGGCAAGGGAAACAGACGCAAAAATGAACAAGGGGGACGAAACCAAGCTGAAAAGCCTCTGTTCTAAGGAGTTCTCCTGCACTATGGGAGAGTATATTCATAAAGGACAGATCCGATCAAGGGGTGACATCCAAAATACATAAAGAGCTCACACAGCTCAACAGAGGGGAGGCAAGTTCTCCAATGAAAAAATGGGCAGAGGAGCTAAACAGACTAACAGTGAACTGAATAGAAAGAGAGATCAGGAAAACCATTCCATTCACAATGGCATCAGAAAAGGAAGAAAATCCCTAGGCATAAACCAAACCAAGGAAGTGAAAGACCGAAACCCTGAAACCTATAAGACACTCAGCACAGGACGTAGAGGACCCTAACAACTGGAAACTCACCCCATGCCCTTGGCTAGGGACAATGCATATCATCAAAATGGCCATCCTGCCCAAAGCAATACGCAGATTTGATGCGATCCCTATCGAATCACCAACCGCATTCTCCAACGAACTGGAACAAGTAGTTCAGAAGTTCACATGGAGACCCCAAAGACCCCAAACGAAGAGCCACAGCGGTCCTGAGAAAGAAGAATAAAGTGGGCGGGTGGGGGTGGATCTCCCTTCCCAACTTCAAGCTCTAGTACGAAGCCACAGTAATCTAGACAGTTTGGCACTGCCACAAGAGGGAGCCACAGACCAGTGCAACAGAATAGAGACTCCACACATTAACCCCAACACATGTGGTCAATTCAGACATGATAAAGGAGCCATGGACATACCATGGGGAAGGGACCGTCTCTTCGACAGATGGTGCCGGCAGAAACAGGACAGCTACGTGTAAGAGAATGAACCTGGATCACGGTCTAACCCCACACACAAGAGCAAGTCCGAAATGGATCAAAGACCTGAATGTCACTCATGAAACCATAAACCTCTTAGAGAAAAACATGGGCAAAAATCTCTTGGACATGAACACGGGCGACTTCTGCATGAACATACCTCCCCGGGCAAGGGCAAGGGAAACAGACGCAAAAATGAACAAGGGGGACAAAACCAAGCTGAAAAGCCTCTGTACAGCAAAAGACACCATCGATAGAACAAAGAGTTATCCTGGACTATGGGAGAGTATATTCATAAATGACAGATCCGATCAAGGGGTGACATCCAATACACATAAAGAGTTCACGCACCTCAACAGACAGAAAGCAAATACTCCAATCAAAAAATGGGCAGAGGAGCTGAACAGACTCTTCCGCAAGCAAGGAATTCAAGTGGCCAACAGGCACATGAAAAGATGCTCCACCTGGCTAATCATCAGAGAAATCCAAATTAAAACCACCATGAGATATCACCTCACACAAGTCAGGATGGCCACCATCCAGAAGACACACAACAGATGTGGGCAAGGTTGTGGGAGAGGGGAACCCTCCTACACTGCTGGTGGGAACCTAAGTCAGTTCGTCCGTTGGGGAAAGCTGTGTGGAGGTTCCTCAAGGAGCTCAGAATAGAAATACCATTTCACCCAGGAATTCCACTTCTAGGAATTTACCCTAGGAATGCGGCAGCCCGGTTGGCAGAGGACAGATGCACCCCTATGTTAATCGCAGCACTATTTACAATAGACAAGAAATGGAAATGTCCATCAGTAGAGGCAAGCATAAAGAAGAGGTGGTACATATACACAATGGAATATTACTCAGCCGTAAGACAAAAACAGATCCTACCGTTTGCCACAACATGGATGTAGCTAGAGGGTAGTATGCTCAGTGAAATAAGCCAGGCGGAGAAAGACAAGCACCAAATGATTTGACTCATATGTGGAGTAAAAGAACAAAGAAAAACGGAAGGATCAAAACAGCAGCAGAATCACAGAACCCAAGAATGGAGTAACAGTTACCAAAGAGAAAGGGACTGGGGTGGATGCATTGCCAAGGGAGGGAGAAGGGTGGGGAAAAGATAGGGGGCCTTATGATTCGCATTTATAATGTGGGGGGGGCGTGGCACAGGGAGAGCTGTGCAACACAGAGAAGACACGTAGTGATTCTACAGCATCTTACTTACTACGCTGCTGTACAGTGACTGTCATCGGTTTGTGGGGGGGGGGTGCTTGGTGAAGGGGGGAGTCTAGTAAACATAATGTTCTTCATGTAACTGTAGATTATTGATAACAAAATGAATAAAAATAAAATATAATAAAAGTGAGAAAGTAAAAATGGTTTCCCAGTTTACTGTGTTGTGTTCTTTATATACCAGACACAGGACCCCAAAATGAGACCAAAGAGAAAGTCTGGGCTGGTAGGCCCTGTCCGAATGTGAGATGTTCCTATGCTGAAACCTGGTGGTACCTTGCCTACGCTTTCTGGGAAGCAAAGAAAGAATCTGCCTGCTAGCTAGAGTAAGGGAAGTCATGCGGTCGGACCCCTCCTCCGAATCTGTCCCCTGCCTGGCTGGCCATGGCGGAGAACGCATGCCTGGCTCGAGGCCTCCCAGAGAAGATGGGAAGGCCCGGAGCGAGGGCGGTCCACGTGCCCCGGCCGACCTGGCCTCCGGAACCGCGGGGGAAGAGGGAGGGGTGCACGGCATTGGCCATCGCACCCCGGATGCTGAGCGCAGGCAGAGCCGGCACACGGGCAGGGTGAGCCATGACAGACGCCGGCACTGCGGCCCTGAACGGTCTGCACGGCGGTCTCGCTGGCCCAAACACCTGCACGGCACTCAGCGGGCAGTCCCGGGGGCAAGGGATTCTACTGGGTTTGGCGTTGCGGCCACGCCCTGTGACCTTTGGGCAGGGGCTCCTGTGGGAGGGGCTGGTGTGCTCACGGCGGTGGGGGCCCCGTGATGCGTTCCCCCTGGGTGACATCACGGTTGCCCGGGCTCCTATGTGATGCGTCCCCTGGCTGACCAATCAGAGGTCACCCTAGCTGGGCAGCTCAGTGCGAGCTTGGCCTGAGAAGGAGTTAGAAGCTCTCCCTAGCTTCATACGCTATTCTCCTGCCTGCCTCAAACGAAGGACTAACTGACACGACGCCACCCTCGTGGGCTGCCGTCGTCAGGTCCCCACCGGCCCGACACAGGGCCGTGGAGATCATCACAACCGCCCGCCTCGGGCTGGACTGTGACGTGGAGGACGAACCTATGGAGGTAACATCAAGCTCCCGGGCCATCATCTTCTGGTCCACACCGGCCCCACGCCGGGCCGAGGGCATCATCACAACATCCGGCCTGGGGCCGAAAAGTGATGCGGACGAAGAACCTATGGACACAACACCACCCGACCGGGCCATCGTCCTCCGTTCCGCAACGGCCCCACACCAGGCCGTGGGCATCATCACAACCGCCGGCCTGGGGCCGGACCCTGACCCGGAGGACGAACCTATGGACACAACACCACCCGACTGGGCCATCGTCTTCCACTCCGCACCGGCCCCACACCAGGCCGTGGGCGTCATCACTGCCGCCGGCCTGGGGCCGGACCCTGACCCGGAGGACGAACCTATGGACACAACACCACCCGACCGGGCCATCGTCTTCCGGTCTGCACCGGCCCCACACCAGGCCGTGGGTATCATCACAACAGCCGGCCTAGGGCCGGACAGTGATGTGGAGGAAGAACCTATGGACACAACACCACCCGACTGTGCCATCGTCTTCCGGTCCACACCGGCCCCACACCAGGCCGTGGGCGTCATCACAACAGCCGGCCTAGGGCCGGACAGTGATGCGGAGGAAGAACCTATGGACACAACACCACCCGACTGTGCCATCGTCTTCCGGTCCACACCGGCCCCACACCAGGCCGTGGGCGTCATCACAACAGCCGGCCTAGGGCCGGACAGTGATGCGGAGGAAGAACCTATGGACACAACACCACCCGACTGTGCCATCGTCTTCCGGTCCGCACCGGCCCCACGCCAGGCCGTGGGCGTCATCACAGCCGCCGGCCTCCTGGCCCCCTCCCATAACATCCTCACGGGCCCCACCCGATGCCGCACGTGGCACCGCTGCCGGAGTCAGCCCTACCCCCGACGATGGTGAAGGGCTGGGCACACCACCCTCCTCAAGGCCGTCTAGAGCCCCCATCCCCATGCCCCAGACAAGGCCGATGTTCATATCCTCCTATCCATTAAACTCTTCCCCAAATTGTGTGTGTGTATGTGTGTGTGTGTATTGTATATTCCCACTAAATCCTGTTCTTGCTAATATGTCTCTGCTCTGTTTACTCTTTCACTCAGCTGCAGAGGAAGGACTCACAGACACGAGGGATAATGTTTTGTGCCACACCAAAAGATGCAACATGTCCCATGCCCCAGTGACTGGGATGTGGAGGTAGCCGCGTTTTATGACTGTGCACGCTCGACGCGAGGTCTGCGTGCTGAGCGTTTAAGGGATGACAACCCAGGGGGAGGCAAGTCCAGAGGAGGGAGATGGGGTTGGCTTACGGGGCCCCTTCCCTCTTCTCCGCTACTGCTCTGGTAGCAAATTCCTGCTGTGACACACAGAACCTCTCTGTTCATTTTGGTTTTGAAACATGTTTAGTTCTGTGTGTGTGTGTGTGTGTGTGTGTGTGTGTGTGTGTGTGTGTGTGTGTGCGCGCGCGCGCGCCTGTGTGAGTGTGTACCACTGCCCGTATCGGTCGAAAAAGTAATAAAGGGACACGCGACAGAGCGAACAGGTTGCAAACAGTGACCAGAAAGGGTAAAGTTTTCCACTAGCTTCTGGGGATTTCCTTGCCATGTGTTTCTATACAATTTTAGGAAGATTTTGCTGGAAATGTCGCTGGGACCACTCTGAACCGTCACGGTAGTTAAGATAATAAGCCAGGACAGGAGAGCAGCAAAGAGCACCCACAGTGTGTCTCCTATGTATCAGGCCAAGCGCTACAGGCTTTACTTCTACCACCTCACTTCATCTCTCACCATGACTGACGTGGGATGACCTTATGCACCACCTTCATACATGAGCAAAAAGTTACCTCAGAATCACTTCCCTTCACAGAAAATCAATAAATGCAAGGACATAAACATTCCTAGAATTCCAGCCACCACCACCCAAATCTTTACGCTCAGCATCCTTTCAAATCCAACAGAAACATAGCTCTAAATGCTATACGATTCCATTTCAGGTAGACCTCACTCCCATCTAAATGCCGAAATGCACTGAAACTCCACCTACACCTTGACAGCAGAGGGGAGCAGTTTCCCCAGGAGCTAGCTGGCCTGCCACCTCACAGTGAGCCCACGGGCCACTAGCCCACACCAGCCCTGCGTGTCCCCAAAAGGTGGCTCCCTTAAGCTGTGACTACACATGCTCTCTTGGAGATGGGCAGCCAAGCAGGGCCACCGAGGTGACATCGGTGTGCAGGCACACAGACCAACTACTGGGCATGCACCTGCCTCAGCGCCAGCAGGCCAGCCGGGGTGCCCCGTGTGGGGCCTCGGATCTGCCCCGCAGCTCACGCAGCCACCCCAGCAGGGCCAGCCCCAGGGCAGAGCACCCGGAGGGTCCCCGCCCGCACCGGTTAGAGAGTCCAGGTGGCCACCTACCCCCAGCGGACTCGTGCCACCTACCCAGATGTTCCAACCCATGGCCACTCCTCTCAAGACCCAAAGACACAGCTAACTCACAGAAACAAACACAAGGAATCAAGAATGAGAAGGAGACAGAGGAATCACTGTGCACCTAGTGACAGTATGTTGATAAAAATGGGCAAAATAAGTAAATAGGTAGATACATTAGGTAGATGGATAGATTAGATGAGACTGATAGGTTCATGGAGATGATAGATGAGATAGATACAAAGATAGAATGATACATTAGATAGATGATATAGATACACATAGAGAGATTAGACAGACACATTAGATAGCTGATAGATTAGGTGGACAGATTAGACAGACACCTACAGACACATATAGATAGACGATAGGTAGACAGATTGATAAGATGACGGACTAGATAGATGATAGATACATTAGACAGATTAGATAGATGATATAGATTCACACAGATTAGCTAGACACATTGATATAGATACATATAGATGATAGATAATAGACGGATAGGTGATAGATTAGGTAGTTTGGACAGATAGACACATAGATGAAAGTAGATGATAGTAGATAGATTAGGTAGGTAGATATAGATAGATAGATAGATAGATAGATAGATAGATAGATAGATAGATAGATAGTAGATAGATAGATAGATAGATAGATAGATAGATAGATAGATAGATAGATAGATAGATGGATGGACAGACAGACAGGAAAGCATAATACTAAACAATGCTATAGCTCATAACCAGGAGAGCAACGATGAAAGCACAGACAAGAACTACAAACAAAAAGAAGAAAGAAATCAAGTTTAGGAAGTGCACTAAGGACACAGCTATCAATTATCACACTAAAGGGAAAGACTTTAAATGCTCCAATCGAAAGACACAGGGTTGAATGAATGCATGAAAACTCAAGACCACCTACGTGCTCCCTTACAGGAGGCTCACTTGAGATCCAAGCGCACAGACAAACTACAAGTTGAAGGGGTGGGAAAACGTCCCCTACAGAAGTGAAACCGAGAAAGAAAAAGAACAAAACTTTAAAGATGGCTTGGTAGGATTAAAGATGGCAGGCAGCATGAGAGGGGAGGCGGAAACCTCCTCCGAAAACCACATACATACATACATACAGTATGGGAATATGACAACTACACCAGATCCTGGAAGAGAAGCGGGAAAGAAGGCTGCCGTGGCAGGCCGTCACCTCAAGGTGGAGGGTGATGTACCAAGGCCGTGATCCAGAGGGACCCCGCCAGCACTTCTTCCTGCACCCGAGCTCAGCGGAGGGAGGAAGAGAAACGGAGCCGGGGAGGCGGGTGGAGGCTCAGGACCGCTGAACACCCAGCCCTGCAGATCTGCTCTGGGAGCACGAACCTACCTTACAGGATGCTCTGGAGGATGATCGGTGGGGTCGGAAAGCGAAGACGGGTGGAATACTTGGAGAGACTTGACATTCCTGCCACTTGCGGAACACAGGGAGATCCACATCCGGCCGCTGTGGGGCAAAAGAAAGGCGGGCAGTCTGAGAGGCTTCGTCACAGCGAGGGAGCTGCGAAACGGGCAAGGGTTGCACAGAGCTTGCCACTCAGAAGAAAGCACAGGTGCGCAAAACTGTCCCGGTGCACTCTGCCCCGTAGGTGGGGGAACTTTTAGGAGCTCCGGGCGCTCCAGACCCCTGGCTGGCTATGCAGCTCCAAGGCCTCCCCACCATGATGTGACTGATACACAACACGGCCTGCTGCACCTTCCTCCCCAACAGCACCGGCTCGCAAAGAGGCTGCCCCCTCCATCGCACCAGGCCAGCGACAGGACGGCCCCACCTATGGCAGCTACAGGTGCAAAGCACAGAGGCTTCTCCCTGCGTGCTCCGCAAACTGGCCCCGGCAGTGGAGACAGGCACTGCGGCCGGGAAGCAGGAGAGGCCTCTTTCCTCCTGCGGGCACCGGCACCGCTCCCGTGACCCCTGCCTGCCATCACCCCAAGGACTGAGCAGCTCCAGAGACAAAAGCTTCTGGGCGCTAGAGGGTGCCACCTACAAATAGGAAACGTCAAAGTCAAAGGAACCTGCTAACTGGACTCGAGCAATCTTCGTGAAAGGGATCTCAACATAAAAATCAGAAACATGCTCAAGGAGCTACAGCAAAAAATTGCCCCTGTCTCTTGAGCATAATTACCTGTCCCTCCCTCTCCCTCTCTCCCTCCCTCCCTCTCTCTCTCTATCTCTCTCTCTCTCTATCTATCTCTCTCTCTCTCTCTATCTCTCTCTCTCTGTCTCTATCTCTTCACGAGGAGCACTTTTGAGGCCTTGTTCTGAGAGGGACGCTGGGACAGCCCAGAGCTCTCAGGTCCACCCCGGCCGGTGTCAGGGCCGTCCCACAAGGGGTCTGACCGAACTGCAATGGGGGGACGCCGCACGTGTAACTCCACAGGAGATAACAGTGCCGCACGCTAAGCCTTCCCATGAATGGCTAGAGGCTAGGTGACTCCACCGATATCAGGTGATGGCTACATCCCAGGCCTCATTTCCGTGGCAACCTTTTCTCCCTATGAAACCTGAAAGCAGCACATGGAAAGATACTATCAGTCTCCACCATCTCACTTCTCAGTTTAGGCTCGATGTTCCTGTATCACATCTTCTCTTCGTTTCAGTTTTCTCGGCGGGTTGGTGTCCTGAAAAACAAAAAAAAAATTGAATCAGGAATGGAATGAAATGGCAGGGGGTATAAGATTCTATTTAAAACACCATCAGCAGAACAAAGACATCTTACCGTATGGGAGGATGATATTCATAGATGACACATCCGATGAGGGGTTGACATCTAAAATACGTATTAAGTGTTCATGCACTTCCACACACAAAAAGCAAATAATCCCAATCACAAAATGGGCAGAGGAGCTGAACAGACACTTCTCCAAACAAGAAATTCAGGTGGCCAACAGGCACATGAAAAGATGCTCCACATCGCTTATCATCACAGAAACGCAAACTAATACCACCATGAGATATCACCTCACACAAGTCAGGATGGCCACCACCCAGAAGACACACAACAGATGATGGCAAGGTTGTGGAGAGAGGGGAACCCTCCTACACTGCTGGTGGTGGGAGTGTAAATTGGTTCATCCGTTGAGGAAAAGCAGTGTGGAGGTTCCTCAAAAACCAAAAAATAGAAATACCATTTGACCCAGAAATCCCAATTCCAGTTATTTACGCCACAAGAATGCATCAGCCCGGTTAGCAAAAGGCAGATGCACCCCTAGGTTAATCGCAGCAGTATTTGCGATAGACAAGAAATGGAAATTTTCGTCAGTAGAGGAATGCATAAAGAACAGGTGATACATAATCAAAAAGAAGGACAAGAACAATATGATCAT
Source organism: Manis javanica (assembly GCF_040802235.1). NCBI lineage: Eukaryota > Metazoa > Chordata > Mammalia > Pholidota > Manidae > Manis > Manis javanica. Next base: position 152,301,751 of record NC_133158.1, read on the forward strand.
CTTGCAAGACGCTGAAAAAGCATCTGACAAAACTCAACATCCACTCACGGTAAAAACTCTCAACAAAATGGGTCAGGAGGGCAAGTACCTCAACATAAGAAAGGCCACATATGTTAAAACCACAGCCAACATCACACTGAACAGTGAGAAGCTGAAAGCTGTTCCTCTGAGATGGGGAACAAGACAGGGATGCCCACTCTGACTGCGGTTCTTCAACATAGTACTGGAGGTCCTAGCCATGGCAAGTAGACTAAACAAACAAATACAAGGAATCCAGACTGGTAAAGAAGAAGTCGAACTCTCACTGTTTGCAGATGACAAGATATTGGACTTAAAAAGAACCCGAAAGACTTCACTCCGAAACGGCTGCAACAGATATCGGAAAAGAGCAGAGGCGCAGGACACAAACTGAATGCACAGAAATCTGTGGCTTTCCCATACACTAACGGTGACCAGGAAAACCATTCGATTCACAATGGCATCCAAATGAAGAAAATACCTAGTCACAAACCAAACCAAGGAAGTGAAAGACCGAAACCCTGAAACCTATAAGACACTCACCACGTGAATTAAAGAGGACACTGACAAATGGAAACTCACCCCATGCCCTTGGCTAGGGACAATGCATATCATCAAAATGGCCATCCTGCCCAAAGCAATACGCAGATTTGATGCGATCCCTATCGAATCACCAACCGCATTCTTCAACCAACTGGAACAAGTAGTCCAAAAGTTCACCTGGAGACCCCAAAGACCCCAAATGAAGAGCCACAGCGGTCCTGAGAAGGAAGAATAAAGTGGGCGGGTGGGGGTGGATCTCCCTTCCCAACTTCCAGCTCTACTACGAAGCCACAGTAACCTAGACAGTTCGGCACTGCCACAAGAGGGAGCCACAGACCAGTGCAACAGAATAGAGACTCCACACATTAACCCCAACACATGTGGTCAATTCAGACATGATAAAGGAGCCATGGACATACCATGGGGAAGGGACCGTCTCTTCGACAGATGGTGCCGGCAAAAACAGGACAGCTACATGTAAGAGAATGAACCTGGAGCACGGTCTAACCCCACACACAAGAGCAAGTCCGAAATGGATCAAAGACCTGAATGTCACTCATGAAACCATAAACCTCTTAGAGAAAAACATGGGCAAAAATCTCTTGGACATGAACACGAGCGACTTCTGCATGAACATACCTCCCCGGGCAAGGGCAAGGGAAACAGACGCAAAAATGAACAAGGGGGACGAAACCAAGCTGAAAAGCCTCTGTTCTAAGGAGTTCTCCTGCACTATGGGAGAGTATATTCATAAAGGACAGATCCGATCAAGGGGTGACATCCAAAATACATAAAGAGCTCACACAGCTCAACAGAGGGGAGGCAAGTTCTCCAATGAAAAAATGGGCAGAGGAGCTAAACAGACTAACAGTGAACTGAATAGAAAGAGAGATCAGGAAAACCATTCCATTCACAATGGCATCAGAAAAGGAAGAAAATCCCTAGGCATAAACCAAACCAAGGAAGTGAAAGACCGAAACCCTGAAACCTATAAGACACTCAGCACAGGACGTAGAGGACCCTAACAACTGGAAACTCACCCCATGCCCTTGGCTAGGGACAATGCATATCATCAAAATGGCCATCCTGCCCAAAGCAATACGCAGATTTGATGCGATCCCTATCGAATCACCAACCGCATTCTCCAACGAACTGGAACAAGTAGTTCAGAAGTTCACATGGAGACCCCAAAGACCCCAAACGAAGAGCCACAGCGGTCCTGAGAAAGAAGAATAAAGTGGGCGGGTGGGGGTGGATCTCCCTTCCCAACTTCAAGCTCTAGTACGAAGCCACAGTAATCTAGACAGTTTGGCACTGCCACAAGAGGGAGCCACAGACCAGTGCAACAGAATAGAGACTCCACACATTAACCCCAACACATGTGGTCAATTCAGACATGATAAAGGAGCCATGGACATACCATGGGGAAGGGACCGTCTCTTCGACAGATGGTGCCGGCAGAAACAGGACAGCTACGTGTAAGAGAATGAACCTGGATCACGGTCTAACCCCACACACAAGAGCAAGTCCGAAATGGATCAAAGACCTGAATGTCACTCATGAAACCATAAACCTCTTAGAGAAAAACATGGGCAAAAATCTCTTGGACATGAACACGGGCGACTTCTGCATGAACATACCTCCCCGGGCAAGGGCAAGGGAAACAGACGCAAAAATGAACAAGGGGGACAAAACCAAGCTGAAAAGCCTCTGTACAGCAAAAGACACCATCGATAGAACAAAGAGTTATCCTGGACTATGGGAGAGTATATTCATAAATGACAGATCCGATCAAGGGGTGACATCCAATACACATAAAGAGTTCACGCACCTCAACAGACAGAAAGCAAATACTCCAATCAAAAAATGGGCAGAGGAGCTGAACAGACTCTTCCGCAAGCAAGGAATTCAAGTGGCCAACAGGCACATGAAAAGATGCTCCACCTGGCTAATCATCAGAGAAATCCAAATTAAAACCACCATGAGATATCACCTCACACAAGTCAGGATGGCCACCATCCAGAAGACACACAACAGATGTGGGCAAGGTTGTGGGAGAGGGGAACCCTCCTACACTGCTGGTGGGAACCTAAGTCAGTTCGTCCGTTGGGGAAAGCTGTGTGGAGGTTCCTCAAGGAGCTCAGAATAGAAATACCATTTCACCCAGGAATTCCACTTCTAGGAATTTACCCTAGGAATGCGGCAGCCCGGTTGGCAGAGGACAGATGCACCCCTATGTTAATCGCAGCACTATTTACAATAGACAAGAAATGGAAATGTCCATCAGTAGAGGCATGCATAAAGAAGAGGTGGTACATATACACAATGGAATATTACTCAGCCGTAAGACAAAAACAGATCCTACCGTTTGCCACAACATGGATGTAGCTAGAGGGTAGTATGCTCAGTGAAATAAGCCAGGCGGAGAAAGACAAGCACCAAATGATTTGACTCATATGTGGAGTAAAAGAACAAAGAAAAACGGAAGGATCAAAACAGCAGCAGAATCACAGAACCCAAGAATGGAGTAACAGTTACCAAAGAGAAAGGGACTGGGGTGGATGCGTTGCCAAGGGAGGGAGAAGGGTGGGGAAAAGATAGGGGGCCTTATGATTCGCATTTATAATGTGGGGGGGGGGCGTGGCACAGGGAGAGCTGTGCAACACAGAGAAGACACGTAGTGATTCTACAGCATCTTACTTACTACGCTGCTGTACAGTGACTGTCATCGGTCTGTGGGGGGGGGTGCTTGGAGAAGGGGGGAGTCTAGTAAACATAATGTTCTTCATGTAACTGTAGATTATTGATAACAAAATGAATAAAAATAAAATATAATAAAAGTGAGAAAGTAAAAATGGTTTCCCAGTTTACTGTGTTGTGTTCTTTATATACCAGACACAGGACCCCAAAATGAGACCAAAGAGAAAGTCTGGGCTGGTAGGCCCTGTCCGAATGTGAGATGTTCCTATGCTGAAACCTGGTGGTACCTTGCCTACGCTTTCTGGGAAGCAAAGAAAGAATCTGCCTGCTAGCTAGAGTAAGGGAAGTCATGCGGTCGGACCCCTCCTCCGAATCTGTCCCCTGCCTGGCTGGCCATGGCGGAGAACGCATGCCTGGCTCGAGGCCTCCCAGAGAAGATGGGAAGGCCCGGAGCGAGGGCGGTCCACGTGCCCCGGCCGACCTGGCCTCCGGAACCGCGGGGGAAGAGGGAGGGGTGCACGGCATTGGCCATCGCACCCCGGATGCTGAGCGCAGGCAGAGCCGGCACACGGGCAGGGTGAGCCATGACAGACGCCGGCACTGCGGCCCTGAACGGTCTGCACGGCGGTCTCGCTGGCCCAAACACCTGCACGGCACTCAGCGGGCAGTCCCGGGGGCAAGGGATTCTACTGGGTTTGGCGTTGCGGCCACGCCCTGTGACCTTTGGGCAGGGGCTCCTGTGGGAGGGGCTGGTGTGCTCACGGCGGTGGGGGCCCCGTGATGCGTTCCCCCTGGGTGACATCACGGTTGCCCGGGCTCCTATGTGATGCGTCCCCTGGCTGACCAATCAGAGGTCACCCTAGCTGGGCAGCTCAGTGCGAGCTTGGCCTGAGAAGGAGTTAGAAGCTCTCCCTAGCTTCATACGCTATTCTCCTGCCTGCCTCAAACGAAGGACTAACTGACACGACGCCACCCTCGTGGGCTGCCGTCGTCAGGTCCCCACCGGCCCGACACAGGGCCGTGGAGATCATCACAACCGCCCGCCTCGGGCTGGACTGTGATGTGGAGGACGAACCTATGGAGGTAACATCAAGCTCCCGGGCCATCATCTTCTGGTCCACACCGGCCCCACGCCGGGCCGAGGGCATCATCACAACATCCGGCCTGGGGCCGAAAAGTGATGCGGACGAAGAACCTATGGACACAACACCACCCGACCGGGCCATCGTCCTCCGTTCCGCAACGGCCCCACACCAGGCCGTGGGCATCATCACAACCGCCGGCCTGGGGCCGGACCCTGACCCGGAGGACGAACCTATGGACACAACACCACCCGACTGGGCCATCGTCTTCCACTCCGCACCGGCCCCACACCAGGCCGTGGGCGTCATCACTGCCGCCGGCCTGGGGCCGGACCCTGACCCGGAGGACGAACCTATGGACACAACACCACCCGACCGGGCCATCGTCTTCCGGTCTGCACCGGCCCCACACCAGGCCGTGGGTATCATCACAACAGCCGGCCTAGGGCCGGACAGTGATGCGGAGGAAGAACCTATGGACACAACACCACCCGACTGTGCCATCGTCTTCCGGTCCACACCGGCCCCACACCAGGCCGTGGGCGTCATCACAACAGCCGGCCTAGGGCCGGACAGTGATGCGGAGGAAGAACCTATGGACACAACACCACCCGACTGTGCCATCGTCTTCCGGTCCGCACCGGCCCCACGCCAGGCCGTGGGCGTCATCACAGCCGCCGGCCTCCTGGCCCCCTCCCATAACATCCTCACGGGCCCCACCCGATGCCGCACGTGGCACCGCTGCCGGAGTCAGCCCTACCCCCGACGATGGTGAAGGGCTGGGCACACCACCCTCCTCAAGGCCGTCTAGAGCCCCCATCCCCATGCCCCAGACAAGGCCGATGTTCATATCCTCCTATCCATTAAACTCTTCCCCAAATTGTGTGTGTGTATGTGTGTGTGTGTATTGTATATTCCCACTAAATCCTGTTCTTGCTAATATGTCTCTGCTCTGTTTACTCTTTCACTCAGCTGCAGAGGAAGGACTCACAGACACGAGGGATAATGTTTTGTGCCACACCAAAAGATGCAACATGTCCCATGCCCCAGTGACTGGGATGTGGAGGTAGCCGCGTTTTATGACTGTGCACGCTCGACGCGAGGTCTGCGTGCTGAGCGTTTAAGGGATGACAACCCAGGGGGAGGCAAGTCCAGAGGAGGGAGATGGGGTTGGCTTACGGGGCCCCTTCCCTCTTCTCCGCTACTGCTCTGGTAGCAAATTCCTGCTGTGACACACAGAACCTCTCTGTTCATTTTGGTTTTGAAACATGTTTAGTTCTGTGTGTGTGTGTGTGTGTGTGTGTGTGTGTGTGTGTGTGTGTGTGTGCGCGCGCGCGCGCCTGTGTGAGTGTGTACCACTGCCCGTATCGGTCGAAAAAGTAATAAAGGGACACGCGACAGAGCGAACAGGTTGCAAACAGTGACCAGAAAGGGTAAAGTTTTCCACTAGCTTCTGGGGATTTCCTTGCCATGTGTTTCTATACAATTTTAGGAAGATTTTGCTGGAAATGTCGCTGGGACCACTCTGAACCGTCACGGTAGTTAAGATAATAAGCCAGGACAGGAGAGCAGCAAAGAGCACCCACAGTGTGTCTCCTATGTATCAGGCCAAGCACTACAGGCTTTACTTCTACCACCTCACTTCATCTCTCACCATGACTGACGTGGGATGACCTTATGCACCACCTTCATACATGAGCAAAAAGTTACCTCAGAATCACTTCCCTTCACAGAAAATCAATAAATGCAAGGACATAAACATTCCTAGAATTCCAGCCACCACCACCCAAATCTTTACGCTCAGCATCCTTTCAAATCCAACAGAAACATAGCTCTAAATGCTATACGATTCCATTTCAGGTAGACCTCACTCCCATCTAAACGCCGAAATGCACTGAAACTCCACCTACACCTTGACAGCAGAGGGGAGCAGTTTCCCCAGGAGCTAGCTGGCCTGCCACCTCACAGTGAGCCCACGGGCCACTAGCCCACACCAGCCCTGCGTGTCCCCAAAAGGTGGCTCCCTTAAGCTGTGACTACACATGCTCTCTTGGAGATGGGCAGCCAAGCAGGGCCACCGAGGTGACATCGGTGTGCAGGCACACAGACCAACTACTGGGCATGCACCTGCCTCAGCGCCAGCAGGCCAGCCGGGGTGCCCCGTGTGGGGCCTCGGATCTGCCCCGCAGCTCACGCAGCCACCCCAGCAGGGCCAGCCCCAGGGCAGAGCACCCGGAGGGTCCCCGCCCGCACCGGTTAGAGAGTCCAGGTGGCCACCTACCCCCAGCGGACTTGTGCCACCTACCCAGATGTTCCAACCCATGGCCACTCCTCTCAAGACCCAAAGACACAGCTAACTCACAGAAACAAACACAAGGAATCAAGAATGAGAAGGAGACAGAGGAATCACTGTGCACCTAGTGACAGTATGTTGATAAAAATGGGCAAAATAAGTAAATAGGTAGATACATTAGGTAGATGGATAGATTAGATGAGACTGATAGGTTCATGGAGATGATAGATGAGATAGATACAAAGATAGAATGATAGATTAGATAGATGATATAGATACACATAGAGAGATTAGACAGACACATTAGATAGCTGATAGATTAGGTGGACAGATTAGACAGACACCTACAGACACATATAGATAGACGATAGGTAGACAGATTGATAAGATGACGGACTAGATAGATGATAGATACATTAGACAGATTAGATAGATGATATAGATTCACACAGATTAGCTAGACACATTGATATAGATACATATAGATGATAGATAATAGACGGATAGGTGATAGATTAGGTAGTTTGGACAGATAGACACATAGATGAAAGTAGATGATTGTAGATAGATTAGGTAGGTAGATATAGATAGATAGATAGATAGATAGACAGACAGACAGACAGATAGATAGATAGATAGATAGATAGATAGATAGATAGATAGATAGATAGATAGATGGATGGATGGACAGACAGACAGGAAAGCATAATACTAAACAATGCTATAGCTCATAACCAGGAGAGCAACGATGAAAGCACAGACAAGAACTACAAACAAAAAGAAGAAAGAAATCAAGTTTAGGAAGTGCACTAAGGACACAGCTATCAATTATCACACTAAAGGGAAAGACTTTAAATGCTCCAATCGAAAGACACAGGGTTGAATGAATGCATGAAAACTCAAGACCACCTACGTGCTCCCTTACAGGAGGCTCACTTGAGATCCAAGCGCACAGACAAACTACAAGTTGAAGGGGTGGGAAAACGTCCCCTACAGAAGTGAAACCGAGAAAGAAAAAGAACAAAACTTTAAAGATGGCTTGGTAGGATTAAAGATGGCAGGCAGCATGAGAGGGGAGGCGGAAACCTCCTCCGAAAACCACATACATACATACATACAGTATGGGAATATGACAACTACACCAGATCCTGGAAGAGAAGCGGGAAAGAAGGCTGCCGTGGCAGGCCGTCACCTCAAGGTGGAGGGTGATGTACCAAGGCCGTGATCCAGAGGGACCCCGCCAGCACTTCTTCCTGCACCCGAGCTCAGCGGAGGGAGGAAGAGAAACGGAGCCGGGGAGGCGGGTGGAGGCTCAGGACCGCTGAACACCCAGCCCTGCAGATCTGCTCTGGGAGCACGAACCTACCTTACAGGATGCTCTGGAGGATGATCGGTGGGGTCGGAAAGCGAAGACGGGTGGAATACTTGGAGAGACTTGACATTCCTGCCACTTGCGGAACACAGGGAGATCCACATCCGGCCGCTGTGGGGCAAAAGAAAGGCGGGCAGTCTGAGAGGCTTCGTCACAGCGAGAGAGCTGCGAAACGGGCAAGGGTTGCACAGAGCTTGCCACTCAGAAGAAAGCACAGGTGCGCAAAACTGTCCCGGTGCACTCTGCCCCGTAGGTGGGGGAACTTTTAGGAGCTCCGGGCGCTCCAGACCCCTGGCTGGCTATGCAGCTCCAAGGCCTCCCCACCATGATGTGACTGATACACAACACGGCCTGCTGCACCTTCCTCCCCAACAGCACCGGCTCGCAAAGAGGCTGCCCCCTCCATCGCACCAGGCCAGCGACAGGACGGCCCCACCTATGGCAGCTACAGGTGCAAAGCACAGAGGCTTCTCCCTGCGTGCTCCGCAAACTGGCCCCGGCAGTGGAGACAGGCACTGCGGCCGGGAAGCAGGAGAGGCCTCTTTCCTCCTGCGGGCACCGGCACCGCTCCCGTGACCCCTGCCTGCCATCACCCCAAGGACTGAGCAGCTCCAGAGACAAAAGCTTCTGGGCGCTAGAGGGTGCCACCTACAAATAGGAAACGTCAAAGTCAAAGGAACCTGCTAACTGGACTCGAGCAATCTTCGTGAAAGGGATCTCAACATAAAAATCAGAAACATGCTCAAGGACCTACAGCAAAAAATTGCCCCTGTCTCTTGAGCATAATTACCTGTCCCTCCCTCTCCCTCTCTCCCTCCCTCCCTCTCTCTCTCTATCTCTCTCTCTCTCTATCTTTCTCTCTCTATCTATCTCTCTCTCTCTGTCTCTATCTCTTCACGAGGAGCACTTTTGAGGCCTTGTTCTGAGAGGGACGCTGGGACAGCCCAGAGCTCTCAGGTCCACCCCGGCCGGTGTCAGGGCCGTCCCACAAGGGGTCTGACCGAACTGCAATGGGGGGACGCCGCACGTGTAACTCCACAGGAGATAACAGTGCCGCACGCTAAGCCTTCCCATGAATGGCTAGAGGCTAGGTGACTCCACCGATATCAGGTGATGGCTACATCCCAGGCCTCATTTCCGTGGCAACCTTTTCTCCCTATGAAACCTGAAAGCAGCACATGGAAAGATACTATCAGTCTCCACCATCTCACTTCTCAGTTTAGGCTCGATGTTCCTGTATCACATCTTCTCTTCGTTTCAGTTTTCTCGGCGGGTTGGTGTCCTGAAAAACAAAAAAAAAATTGAATCAGGAATGGAATGAAATGGCAGGGGGTATAAGATTCTATTTAAAACACCATCAGCAGAACAAAGACATCTTACCGTATGGGAGGATGATATTCATAGATGACACATCCGATGAGGGGTTGACATCTGAAATACGTATTAAGTGTTCATGCACTTCCACACACAAAAAGCAAATAATCCCAATCACAAAATGGGCAGAGGAGCTGAACAGACACTTCTCCAAACAAGAAATTCAGGTGGCCAACAGGCACATGAAAAGATGCTCCACATCGCTTATCATCACAGAAATGCAAACTAATACCACCATGAGATATCACCTCACACCAGTCAGGTTGGCCACCATCCAGAAGACACACAACAGACGATGGCAAGGTCATGTAGAGAGGGGAATCCTCTTATACTGCTGGTGGGACACTAATTCAGTGCATCCATTGTGGAAAGCAGTGTGGAGGTTCCTCAAGAAGCTCAAAATAGAAATACCATTTGACCCAGAAATTCCACTACTAGGAATTTACCCTAAGAATGCAGGAGCCCAATTTGAAAGAGACAGATGCACCCCTATGTCGATCGCAGCACTATTTACTATACCCATGAAACGGAAGCAACCTAAGTTTCCATCAGGGGATGAATGGATAAAGAAGAGGTGGTACATACACACTATGGAATATCATTTAGCCATCAGAAGAAAACAAATCCTACCACCATTTTCAACAACACGGATGGAGCTAGAGGGTGTTATGCTCAGTGAAATAAGCCAGGTGGAGAAAGACAAGTATGGAATGATTTCACTTCTCTGTGGAGTATAAGAAGAAAGCAAAAATGGAAGGAGCAAAACAGCAGTGGACTCACGGAGCCCAAGAATGGACTAACAGTTACCAAAAGGAAAGGGATTGGGGAGAATGGGAGGGAAGGGAAGGATAAGCACAGGTAAAAGAAAGGGGGTATGACGATTAGCATGTATAATATGGGGGGACATGCGGAGAGCTGTGCAACAGAGAAGACAAGTAGTGAGTCTACAATATCTTACTACGCTGATGGACACTGACTGTAATGGGGTTCTTGGGGGGGACTTGGTGAAGGGGGGACCCAAGTAAACAATGTTCTTCATGTAATTGTAGATTAATGATAACAAAATAACAATTAAAAAAATAATAAATAATAAAAAACGTGTGAATTTCTTAGACATAAATCTAACCAAGGAGGAGAAAGACCTGCATTTTGAAAATATGACACACTGATGACAGAAACTGAAGATGACACAAATATGTAAAAATGCTATTCCATGCTCATGGGCGGGATTAGTCCATGTTGTTAAAATGACCGTAATACCCTCAAGCAATCTACAGTTGCAATGCAATCCCTATCAAATACCAATGGTATTTTTTTACAACACTAGAGAAATAAACGTAAAATGTGTACAGAACCACAAAAGACACCAAATAGCCAAGGAAACCTTTAGAAAGAATAATAAAGCTAGAGGGACCATGCTCCATGACTTCAAACGGTACAGTATAGCTACAGTAATCAAAGAGTAGGTACTGGTACAAAAACAGACACAGATTAATGGAATAGAATAGATGGCTCAGAAATAAACCTACACTTACATGGTCAGTTAATATATGACAAAGGAACCAAAAATACACAGTGGTGAAAAAACAGTCTCCACGAATGTTGCTGGGAGAACAAGACAGCCTTATACAATGGAATGAATGAAACTGCACTGCCATCTTACACCATACACAAAGTAAACTCCAACTGGTTTAAAGACCTAAAATAAGACCAGAAACCATAAAATTCCTAGAAGAAAGCATGGGCAGTAAACTCTTGAACACTGGCAGTAGAATTTTTTTTCTAGATGTCTCCCCAGCAAAGAAAACAGAAAGCAAAAATAAACCAGTGAGACTACACCAAACTAAAACACTTCCTCACAGCAAAGGAGGCGATCAGCAATGTGAGAAGACAACCTAGTGAATGTGAGAATGTGTTTACAAATGATATATCTGATAAGGGACTAATACCAAAACTACAGAACTCATACAACTCAACACCAAAAAACAAATCAAAAACAATGTGATAAGAAACTGGGCAAAGGGCCTTAACAAACATTTTTCAAAAGGAGGCACACAGATGTCCAACAAGCACATGAAAGGATGCTCCCATCACTAGTCATCATGAAAATCCAAATCAAAACCAAATGAGATTATCACCTCACACCAGTCAGAATAGCCAGTGTCAACAAAACAACAAAACACAACAAGAGACAGGTTATGGCAAGGATGTTGTGGAAAAGAAACCTGGGGTCGCTGCTTCTGGGAATGTAAATTTGTGTAAAAAAGGTTGGGATGGGCTTGGGGTGGGTGGGTTCATTTATTAGGGTAGGCTACCTGCCTACTCTAGATTTGGCCATTGGGCCCATGGAGAGGTTAAGCCAGCAAGTAAAGTGTCAATTCTTTCTTGTAATTCCTAATCATTTAATGTAAAAAAATACTCACTGTGTGTAATGCTCTGCTGTTTCTGGGTCTTCATGCACATGATAAAATCTACAATTTGGAAATGAGGATGTTATGCCCAGTCACAACTCAGTTTATATTAACGTTTAATGTAGCAAAAATAATTAGCTCCCATAATGAGACAAGGACTGTGTAGTCAGAGTAGGGTGAGGGCCTCTGGAAAAAGACCCATACCAAAACTCCATATTGAACTATTCAGCAAAGAAAGAGTCACATTAATTCTCTAAGGTAAAATATCAACTGGGAATATAAGCATTCTTCAGTGAAGATTAGTTAAAACCAAAAAGCCAGGAGTAACCTAGCCTGGAATTTCTGAACATCCCCCAGATAACAAAGTAGCTCAGCATAGCCCATGCCTTCATTGTGTCAATTAAATGAGGCTATTGTAAAATTTACTTTAGCCTGCTAGAAGGCCCACCTTATGTTCTTTAACTTTGTCCAGATGCTGCTTTTCCTCCTCCAGCCCCTAATCAAGTCATATATAACCTGGGCAATTTACAGCAGGCAGGCCCAGCCGTAAACAACATAGTGAAGGGCAGGAAGGATTCCACCTTAAAGATAAGATTGCATCTTAACACTCAAGAAGAGGTAAGATTCTTAACTTAATATTTAACAAACAGACAATAACTGAGCCCATGCTGAAAGCAGGACAGGCAGACTGACTGATATGCTCCCAAACCAAGAAACTACTGTTCTGGGAAATAATCAAAGCATTGAATTTATGTTAACTCTGCAAAATAGTCTGGAAAACTGACAAGAAACTTAGTGTCTCAATTTGGTACAGGCACAAGAACAGACCCATAGACCAACTGAACAACTAGAGAGCCCTGATATAAACCCAACCATATACACTCAATTAATATACGATAAAGGAGCTATGGAAATACAATAGGAAAATGACAGCCTCTTAAACAGCTGGTGTTGGCAAATCTGGACAGCTACATGCAAGAGAATGAAACTGGATTATTGTTTAACCCCATACACAAAAGTAAACTCGAAATGGATCAAAGACCTGCATGTAAGACATAAAACCATAAAACTCTTAGAAGACAACATAAGCAAAAATCTCCTGAATATAAGCATGAGCAACTTCTTCCTGAATACATCTCCTCAAGCAAGGGAAACAAAAGCAGAGATGAACTCATGGAACTACATCAAACTAAAAAGTTTCTGTATGGCAAAGGACACCATCAACAGAAAAGCCATCCTACAGTATGGGAGAATGTATTTGTAAATGACATATCTGACAAGGAGTTGACATCCAAAATATATAAAGAACTCACATGCCTCAACACACAAAAAGCAAATAACCCGAGGATATGAAGAGACAGTTCTCCAAAGAAGAAATTCAGATGGCCATCAGGCACATGAAAAGATGCTCCACATCACTAATCATCACAGAAATGCAAATTAAAACGAGATCATCACATCACAACAATAAGGATGGCCAGTACCGAAAAGACTAAGAACAAATGCCGGTGAGGATGTGGAGAAAGGGGAACCCTCCTACACTGCTGGGGGGAATGTAAATTAGTTCAACCATTGTGGAAAGCAGAATGGAGGGTCCTCAAAAAGCTCAAAATAGACATACCATTTGACCCAGGAATTCCATTTCTATGAATTTACACTGGGAATACAGCATCCCAGTTTGAAAAAGACAGATGCACCCCTATGTTTATCGCAGCACTAGTCACAACAGCCAAGAAATGGAAATAGCCTAAGTGTTCATCAGTAGATGAACGGATAAAGATGTGGTACATACACACAATGGAATATTATTCAGCCAAAAGAAGAAAACAAATCCTACCATTTGCAACAACATGGATGGAGCTAGAGGGTATTACGCTCAGTGAAATAAGCCAGGCGGAGAAAGATAAGTACCAAATGATTTCACTCATCTGTGGAGTATAACAACAAAGAAAAACTGAAGGAACCATACAGCAGCAGACTCACAGAACCAAAGAATGGACTAACAGTTACCAAAGGGAAAGAAACTGGGGAGGATGGCTGGGAAGGGAGGGATAAGAGTGGGGAAAAAGAAAGGGGGCATTACAATTGGCATGTATAATGTAGGGGGTCATGGGGAGGGCTGTACAACATAGAGAAGACAAGCAGTGATTCTACAGCATCTTACTATGCTGATGGACAGTGACTAATGGGGTATGTGGGGGGCACTTGGTGAAGGGGGGAGCCTAGTAAACATAATGTTCTTCATGTAATTGTAGATTAATGATAACAAAATAAAAAATAATAATAATTACTTCTAGCAAGGAAATTGTAAAGACAAAGCAACGTTTAAAAACAAAGATCAACTGTTCAAAACCTCCTAAATATAAAAAAACTCTTTTAATTTCAACTGCTTGATGAAAGAAGTTTCTAAATTGTAATCAGAGACCAAAAATCAAAGCATAATACGCCTATTTTTTTTTTAAGACACGCTCCTGAAAAATAAGATACTTTGATTTTATGTGGCAATCTTTAAGAATAAAATCTCAATTACCAGACTCAAAAAGTCACACAACTAGAAGCTATTCCGGGGATCATTTTTAATTCATACTTCAGAAAAACAAAACTTAAAATATTTACCTGTGAGCATTAAAACATCAAATACTTAATCAGGTTTGTATTTACTGTTTGCAAAATAAAATTCTAATGTAGTGATACAGAAAACAAAATGACAGTAAAATCAGTAACAACAGAAAGAACACCCAAGTAGATATGACTGTAGCAGGAATACAGAATCTCAGAGCAGGTTTCATTACAAACTCTTAACTGTGTGTCATTTGAAAAGAGTATTTGTTCAGTCTTGAAAAATCTTGATGCAAGTTGCTAATGACCACCTTTACTACGATGATACATTAATAAATTTTCAGAAAACTATGACTAAGTTCCAGCTGAACAAATTAAATACTTCAAACATCCTATTGTCACCTGGAATGCAAACACAACCCTTATTTCCTTTATAGAAAATTCGATATAATTCTAACTAAACAGGTAGCTTTGATTATGTAATGCATGTAACAAAACAAGATTTTAAATTAGAAAATTATTATTTCAACTATTTCAAAGATCATGACTATCTTAGTTCAACACAATGGGTCAAATTTAGAAGGTATCGAGTAGAAATATATGGGTGAAGAAAATAAATTTGAAATTTTGCTTCATTCAAGGTAACTTTTATCATTAGTCATCAAATTTTAGTATTAGTTTATAACTCAATCAAAAGGGCAGTCACAAAAACCAAATGCTATCACCCTGTCAGTTAGAAAAAGACCCCTTCTGAGCCAACAAATGAGAATAAGTCACCTTTTCCTTCTCTAAGATGTATTTTAGCCCTACTTGTTCTCTCACTCAGGCACTTTCGTGTAGGGCACACTCAGTGTAACAAACTATACCTGGTAACTCTGCACAAGCAAAAAGCTTCAGAAAGGATTTCCCTGCCCCCTTGCAAGTCTGAGAAAGTACAGAAGAGTTCAGTACTCCATGACTTAAGAAATTCGTGCAAGATGAAGGAGGGAGGATGCAGGGAAGGGAACACATGGAAGAAGAAAGGCTCCTCCCCTTATTTGCTCACCTTCTCCTTGCAATAAATAAGCTTCACAAATATTTATATTCCATTGTACTTCAAAATTATTTAATGGGACTTACAGAAATATTAGTAGTAGAATAGAATGCTTTCAAAGTACAAATTAGTATAAACAAAGGGAAAATAAGAGGATGCGAGAAAGATAAAACACAAGGTATAAAGTTGGAACACAGGAAATACCCAAAGCCTTGCACAACTCTAAAATGTGGGTGGTTCAGCTCTTAGCTTCTTAGCAATCAATCCATGAAGCGGGAAACAAGATCTAATTACAAAATTTTCATTCCATATATGAAGTAATTTACAAACAAGCACCTTTTCCTAGTGCTCAGAAGAGAAACAACTTCTTTACTTTTCAATAACGGGACACTGGACAGTACTGAAATTTTCTAAACAGCATCTTTATATAAACTCAGTAATAGGTTTCCAATGAAAGTTTCTTTTAACATCCCCTCAACACAGCTAGGGTCATAACATAAGGAAAGTTATCCAGAAAACGAACCACCTTGCTAGTAAACCTTGTACAATTTAATCTGGGGTTATATGTATTCATTTATTGCATTTGGAACATTTTTTATATACGGTGTTGCTTTTAGTAAATAGTTATACCTGAAGGTATTCATCTGGGACTTTAAACAAATACTCAGGATTGCTCAGGATAGTTCTTGAATTCATACTCCATTTTCATATTCCTATTTCATTTTCTAAATTCAGGTTCTTCTGATGGATAAGTAAAATGGTCATGCAAGCGACAATTGTGGCTCCAAATCAGATGAAGACAACACTAAAACAGGTCCAAACACTTCAAGGAGACCTCTTTTTAAAACTTAGAACAGTCCCTGTCTTACTTTTCCAGGGGGCCTTCTATTATCCTGCTTAATTCAGCAACCTGGGAGCCCAATCTGTGATTTTTATTCTTCCTAAATTTTGTATTTCTAACCAAGAAATGGTAAAGAAATCTAACTTAAAAGAGTTTCTAGACTGATTATCTTCCCATTCAGTCTACACCAATTTAGATTCATTTTAGAGTATGGATCTTTACACACTTCGGCAGGTTTTTTTATGTTACTGGTGGGGGAGAAGAGAGTAAAATTAGTATCAAGAGAATTTCCTATCTCCCATTTTACCATACAAGAACAAATAAGGTCCACAATGGCAGCATCTCAATATACCATATATCTGGACTTCATACTACTAAAATTTAGCAATGCTACAATCTGATATTTAATAAATAGGCAGTAGCAAATTGTATCTTCCATTACAGTTGGGTTTCCTCCTCTCTGTCTCCCAAAGATGCCAAATTTATATTCTCCTACGGCCCACATTATGGTCATGTTGTACCCCGTTGCTTTCCTACCTCATTATCAGTTTGAATCTCATCACTTTCAGGATGTTCCTCTCTCAAAAGCCTGGCTATTTGGGTCCACATAACCTTCTCATCCTATTTGATTTAGCTCTATATTACTCTCTAATTATTTTAGTATTTCCCTTACTAGATATTGGAATTCCTAGTTCTTACATTACCCACTGTGAATAATGAAATGCAAATGCTCTAAGTACAAATTAACTTAATATGATGCATTAATCAACTACATACTGATACCAGTTTATGGTTGTTCAACATAACTAAGATATTTATTAGGATTTCATCAAGTACGCCAGAAGGCCAATTTTTTACCACAAAGGTCATTTCCAAATGGCATACAATCAACCCATATTACATCAAACCTTAGGCTCTTCTACTTTCAAGCTTGTCAGAAGAATTTTAGTTGTGAGGACTTTTGAGAACACTGCCAAAAAACCAAGTAGATCTTGTAACTTATTGTCAGACCTCAAAATGACTTGAGATTAAATGACAGTGGTATCCAATACAGTTTGATCCATACTTGAACTCATATACATACATAACCCAGAGTCAGGCAACCTCTTCTATTATTAAATGAACTCTTCCAGTGTGTAGCCACTGAAATTTGTTATTTCTGAATTTCCTGTTTTATGAAAATTCAAACCTTAGTGATCTGAACATACAATCTTTAGTATTGCAAAAGGCAGCGGTATTTACATTTGGCATAATATGTACACTTGTTTAACATTTTTCTTGCAATTAAAAAAACACTCCTACATTTAAAAACATATTGGGGAAAGCATAGCTGAAGAAACCAATCAATATTATATTCTATTAACTTAGAAAGTTATAGGATAATTAGAATGATTTTACATTAACCACTTAAAATTGTTTACTTCAGAGAATAAAAGTAGGGAACATATCTATAATATAAATTGAAAAGCTTTTACCAATTTAACAAGAGAAAAAATGTAATTCAATTTTTTTTCTTAAAAGACAAACTGTAAAGAATAAACCAAAGAAAGCTACAAATACGTAAGTATTCATTTAATGCAACATAATAGATACACACAGAGCCTGTGAGAATACAGTATTCATTTTGCTGAAGAACAGATACTGCATTACAATGAGTTACTAATGAAATCAACCATCAACCTGGAATACATTTGCATTAAACCAAGACCTCAGTGTCATTTTCTTTTTCTTTCTTTCATTTTTTTCTTCACTTTGTCAGTATTTTTGTCCTTTAGATTTTGTAACGTCGGTAAAGAAAAATCAAGGCTATAATGTTGTAGTGTAGTGCTTTTTATTCATCACATTTATTTTTAATGTAAATTCCAACTGTTCTGCTTCTATCAGCACTATTAAAGTATCTTTGAGAAAAAAATCAGTGGATGATACCAGAAAAAACAAAGAATGTTTATTTCTATTCAGAATTGCAACATCTGACATAAACTGCACATGAAAACTTTTATAGCAATGTCAGTACCTACTTGATAAAGAATAAGAATATATTTTTAAAAGTCACTTTTGTAATAATGTAATTCCTGCAGCTATTTCTACTACTGACAATTATTAAGTGAAATAATGTAGGGCTGACATAGTAACTATCAGTATGAAAATTATTCTAATGTGTTTAGATAAAAATTGTAATTTTCCCTCAAAATGGCTCTGCTGTTCTGTTCTACAAAGTTAATTACTAATTTCCATTTATCAAAAGTAAATAATTCTGAGTTTTCTTTAAAAATTATTATTTAAATCTATGATTTAGTTATAATTTTCTTTAAAAGCCCAAGACTATGAAAAGTTATTGTATATTTTAAATAAAATTAATGACCCTCAAAATTGATTCATTTCTTTTTGAGTATAAGCTATTTAGCTAAATAACTGTATGTTTCATTGGTTGTTTACACAGATTAGGTTTTCAATTCACATGTGCTACAGTAAAATTAACAGCTTAACCCACTGTGGCATATCATTGCTGTTAATTCATGATAACAACAATTGCTTTTTTTAAAAAAAGCAGTAGTTCTACCAATAGCAACTAAAACAGCCTCAGCCAAACAAAATTAAGCACATGCGTGCAGTGGCCGAGAGGACACCTGGAGCTGTGAGCAGTAACAGTGGTTTCTCCCAACCTGCCCCTACCCTTGACTTACTTTGGTTTCACTGGAACTTGTTTCTGGAGGGGAATCCCCCACCCCTTACTCCTGGAGCTACAGCCAAAAATTTCTATTAAAATGGCAAAATATAAATCAGACTATAGAGAAACAGGCAGTTTACGCAAATGTCTACAGTAATAATGAAAACCTGCTATCTAGGACCAAGACTGCAGTCCTAAAAGGTGGTGATAGGCTTTGGAAAGTCAGCTAGCTCCTTGCTACTCAAAATGTGGCCCACAGTCCAGCAACACTGAAACTGCTTTTTTTTTTTTAAGAAAATCAGAATTTCAAGCACCAGCCTACATGTACTGAATCAGAAAATTTTTTTTACACCACATTAGAATTTACAAGCCATGATATAGAAAATTATTCAGCCTACCTAACAATTTGTCTATCAATTCCAGTAATTTGATATTCTAACTCCTCAAAAATTCAAATTCAGATACAGAATATTCAGAGAACAGACAGCTTACCTGCTATACCCAGAGCCCATTTACATATCATTTGCTTTACTTTTTCAAGTCTCATAATTCATTATAAACTACTGATCTGCAGTTTGTGGTCATAGAGAAGTAAGAGGGATTATTATCTTTTTATAAGATCTTGGAAAATCTTAAATATATGGATAAAGTTGAAGTATTTACACTCAGCGACTATTTTAAGCAATTTCATCAGAAGAGTGTTTCCTAAATAAAATCTTGTTTAGGAAGGAGCCCAGTATAGTAAAATATAAATAAAGGACTCTGCTTTGGGGCAGGGAAGGCATCCAGCAGTAGCCAAAGCATCTCAACAGAACCAACTCATTGGATTCCTCAGAGTGCAGGTTTGGAAAACTCTGCCTTAAAGGCACTACTTAAAAGTCTAAAAACAAACTGAGTAACTGTTACACTAATCACAAGTAAAGTTCATTATTGATCACAGTGAGCCCTAAAGATCTCTTTATAGAAACCTACTATTCAATTTAGTTTAATGTATTCTATCGTGTTTTAAAGAGCACTAGATATAATTATATAATTGAGCATCTTTCCTAATTCAAATTGATCTCCAAAATAGTCTAATTGCTGAAGTTGGTTTTAATTAACTGGTTTATACTATTGTTTTATAAACATACCACAACCTTTTATTTTTCCAATATCTCACTATACAGATAGTGCTGCAATAGTTTAGGCAAGAATTAAGGGTCCCATCTAAGATTGTAGCAGGAGAGTCAAAAATATGGAGATGATTATGAATGAGATAAAATGAATCAAAAATTTTTCTTACTTCATGGCTGGGCAAAGAAGAGCTAGAAATAAAAAAAATGTAGAGGTAAAATCTACTGGACTTCATACCAAGTTCTATACAGAGGAAGTGGGAAGGCAAAAAACAAGGAAATCCCAAAGATTGGCAAAAATGTAGAGCAGGAAATCGCTTATGCACTGGTGGTGCCAACTGGTATAGTATAAAAATATTAAGCAATACATAGTAAAATCAAAGCTGTATGCCACTTCCATCACAGCAATTCCACTTCCAGATATAGAATCCAGAAAAGTTCTCATCCATGTGCACAAGACGTCATATACAAAAATGTAAATTTCAGCACTATTTGTATAGTGAAATATTGGAAAAATAAATTAAAATGTTGTGGTATGTTTATAAAACAAAATAGTATAACCAGTTAAAATGAATGAACTAGAGCCACACATATTAACATGGATATATACCTTTAGTATATAAACACAACTACCTGAGGAAAGAAAAAGTTGTATTTACTTCTTATCAATGTTAAGACATAGCAATCCCAAATCACTGAAAAAAGGAAATGGGTATGTCTTATGAGTGATCGCTGTAACAAGTTTCTGGAGGACAGAGACTGAAAATCAAAAAGCACGTGTTGGGGGGGTGGGATGAAACAGTTTTTTGCTTTTACAAATGTAAGACTTAAAACCATAAAACTCTGAAGAACAGGTAGTAAGCCTTGGATGTTAGTTTCAGCAAATTTTTCTCCATGTGTCCCCAGGCAAGGGAAACAAAAGCAAAATTAAACAAGTGTGGCTACATCAAATTAAATGGCTTCTGGGCAGGAAATGAAACCCTCTAAAAGACAAAAAGGAAACCTATTTGTTAGGCAGGAAATTAGCTTCGAGTGCGGTGGAAAGAGAAAAAGGCTAGAAAGTCCACTAAAAATACCCAAAATTAATCAATTAAACCTCAAAAAGCCAAGAGCAACTTAATTACTTCTTGGCAAATAGTGAATCTGTGACATCTTACTACACTGATGGACAGTAACTGCAGTGGGGTACGATGTGGGGGGCGCGGGCCTCATGCGTGAATGTAGTAATCACATTGTTTTTTCATGTGAAACCTTCATAGGAGTGTATATCAATAATACCTTAATAAAAAATTTAACAATCTTACTGTTTAACTTCCTGGGTGTTAAAATGCAATCTTATCTTTAAGATGGGATGTTTCCTGCTTTTACTATGTCCTCTGCAGCTGGGCTTACTTGCCATATTAATTGCCCAGGTTATATATCACTTGATTAGGGGATGGAGGAGGAAAAGCAGCATCTGGGCAAAGTTAAACTGGGCCTTTTATCCGGCTGAACTACAGTTACAACATCCTCATTTAATTGACACAATGAAGTCATAGGCTATTTAACTTCCTGAGTGTTAAAATTGCAATCTTATCTTTAAGATGGGACGCTTCCTGCCTTCTACTACTTTGTGACTGGGCCTACTTGCCATATTAATTGCCCAGGTTATGTATCACTTGATTAGGGGATGGAGGAGGAAAAGCAGCATCTGGGCAAAGTTAAAGATAAACTGGGCCTTATATCCGGCTGAACTAAATGTTACAACATCCTCATTTAACTGACACAATGAAGTCATGGGCTACATGGAGGCATTTTCTGATCCGGGGGATGTTTACACAAACATTCCAGGCCGGGTTACTCCTGGCTTTTTATTTAACTAATCTTCACTGAAGGCTTATACTCCTAACTTGGTACTTGACTCTGACTTCGCTGACTTGTTTCAGACGGAGGTTTGGCAGGGGTCTTTTTCCAGAGGCCCTCACCCTACTCTGACTACACCCACGGTCCCTGTCTCAGAATCCCTGTGGCTGGTTATAATTTACTCAGCTACAGATTACAAACCGAAATTACAGAAAGATAGGAATTTCTAAATACAATAAACTGCACTGTCAGTTCCCAGACCAAAGTAAAGAAAGTTCATTCCCAAATAAAAGACACGAGAAGTACCTCTTGAGAAAAATTTTAATTTTAAAGGCGCTGCTTCTCGGCGGCCTCTCGCCCGCCGCCCCGCCGCGGGTCACACTTGAACCTCAGCCCGCCCGGCCCTCGCCCTCGAGGCCCCCGCCGAGAAAATCCACACACGGCAAAACGCCCACCGGCCTCCCCGTCTGCGCGGCCCGGCCCGGCCCGTCCCCACCGCCTGCGGCCCGGGCTAGAGCGGCGGGGGCAGGTCGGCGGGGCGGCCCGGGGCAGGGCGGACGCGCGCCGCGGGGCGGAGAGCAGCCGCCCTCACCACCCGGGCCCGGACGGAGCAGCGGCTCGGGCGCGCCCCTTCCACCCACCCCAGCGAACTTCACCGGCCGCTGGGACATCCGCCCCGGGTGCACCCGCTCCGCTACCTTCCTTCACGGGCGGCCCCTCCCTCACAGCGCGCCAACTCCCGGCCCCCGAGCGGGTCCCGCGAGCCCACCACCCGCGTCGGCCGGGCAGCCATTCGCACGGCCGCCCCCTCGTCTGGCTCTGCCGCGCACTCAGGCGGAGGCAGGGTTCCCCGCGCGCCGTCCGGGTCCCGCCGCGCCCCGCTCGGGTCCCGCCGCGCCCCGCGGCCACGTACCTTCTGGTCCGCAGAGCCGTCGCTGTCGCCTTCACCCTGAAGCAGGGCCTGCTCTGGACCCTTCACCGCAGATCCGCAGGAGCGGGAACTGCCTCTTCGCCGAGCTCTCCGAAGTCCGGCGAGGGCAGCGGCTCCAAGTCCGGGCCGGTGCCGCCCCCACATGCGCGCCGGAAGGACGGCGCAGCCGAGCACGCGCGGGTTCCTCAGCATCTGGTGTCCGCCCAGCCCGCAGCGTGGACAGGACGGCGCGCGCGGCTCTTCCCGGGCCGGCCGACCGAACATTGAGGGAGCAGCAGCAGCAGCGACTTCTCTCGGCGGCGCTCCCGATGCTACTGACTGAATAAGGCGGTGGCAGCACCTGCAGCTACTGCGCAGCCGCAAGACTCACGTGATCGACGCTCTCGCCCAGTAGATGCCCAAGAAATGGAAGCGACCTGTCATCAGTAGATGAATGCATAAAGAAGAGGTGGTACATATACACAAATCGTACTACCATTTGCAACAACACGGATGGAGCTGGAGGGTGTTATGCTCAGTGAAATAAGCCAGGTGGAGAAAGACAACTCTCGAATGATTTCACTCCTCTGTGGAGTATAAGAACAAAGAAAAAACAGAAGGAACAAAACAGCAGCAGACTCGCAGAACCCAAGAATGGACTAACAGTTACAAAAGGGAAAGGGACTGGGGAGGATGGGTGGGAAGGAAGGGAGAAGGGGGAAAAGCGAGCATTACAATTAGCACACATAATGTAGGGGGGGTGGGGGGCACGGGGAAGGCAGTATACACAGAGACAAGTAGTGATTCTATAGTATCTTACTATGCTGATGGACAGCGACTGTAATGGGTATGTGGGGAGGACTTGGTAATGGGGGGAGTCTAGTAAACATAATGTTGCTCATGTAATTGTAGATTAATGATACCAAAACAAAAAAAAAGAAAAGAAAGAAAAGTTTCTAACACGGTAATTTGCTAATTTTTCCAAGAAGCAGTAGGAACTCTACCACTGCAGCACAGTCATGCAGCACAGCCTGCCTGCTCCCAGTTCAGTAACAGTCAAACCCGAATATGTTGAAGGGTTTAGAAAACACCCGTCCTAATCTGCACACCCATTTCCCCTCAGAGAGCTCAACAGGAGCGTGAGGGCAGCCTTCTCACACTCATCCCATCCTCCCCAGGGCTTTACTCTGACAAAGGGAAGCTCAGGCCCTCCCCTCCCACTGAGGCAAACACTCTGACTGCTGCGGGACACAAACCCTTCAGGCTCAGACACAAACTCACCTGGTCTCCCAGTGGGAAAGTCCAGCCAGCAGCTGCCACTGTGGGCAGAGGGGTCTTCCTGCCTCTCCGTCTGGCTCACCCTGGTCCTGCGTCTGAGTGACCTGCATAGCAGTCCTGTGACCTGAGTTCACACCAGCCACACTTGGCCGCACAGCATCAGGCAGGCCTTCCAGGACATCTTGGCAGCGGTGGCCTCCTGCTGCCCTGACCAGCTCGCTCCTCTGCTGTGCAGGTGGGTGGGTGGATGCCTTAGTGCCGTGAGCTCCCAGAACCCGTGGGCCGAGAGCCGGTTGCCTAGTATCTGAAGAGATGTCACCAGGAGCCCACGGAGGTGACTGTGGGGAGCTTCCCTGGGCAAGGCAGTGGGGTGGGGCCTGGGCGGCCAGCAGGCCCTGCAGCAGTGGCACAGGGCCTTGCAGCTTCAAGAGGCCCTTTCTGTGACCACCCGGGCCCCGGTGCCCCACCTTTGAACTGGAGCCCCCTGAAGCAGGTGCTTGCTCAGAGGGCTGAGAGGGGACACCATAAGCAATCCTGGACTTGCCTCAGTGACCCCGAGGTCCACACTGGACAGTGGGCCCCACCGCTCCCTGGACAAACCACTCTGTGTGGGCAGGAGAGTGGGCACCTGGGCCCAGGTGTGCATGTCCTGGACAACAGCTCCACCTACTCTGAACTCATGCAGACACCCAGTGGCCACCCCAGGAAACACCCCCTGAAGAAAATCATGAAGAAAACACAAAGCTTTGAGATTCCATTAGGCTGTGGCCCCAGGAATGGGCACTGGCCAGGCCACACGGGGTTCTTCGTCAGAGGACTGGAGACCACCACTGCCACAGCCCCAGAGAAGGTGGACCCCTGAGCCAGGGTGCTGAGAGCCCCCCTCGGAACCGGAGTCTGTCCTCTCCCACCAGGACCCGGCCCCGTGAGGACGACGGGAGAAAGAGAGAGAGCAGGAAGGTGAGAAGGGAGCCCTCCGGCCTTCAGGCCCAGTGCTCAGGGGAGATCTAGACACCCAGAGCCATTCCATGTGCTCCTACAAAGCAGAGAATCCATATGCACCCCTCCCAGCCCGTCCTGTTCAGTCCAGGCTGAAACACGCGTGCCTTTGCTTTTAAGCAAGGTGTTAATTACTTTCCATGTTTAGAACAGAATCCTTGAAAACTGCTTCTTTTCCATGACCTGAGGTAATGTGGCATACCCACTCTGATGGTTACATAACCAAGACTAGTCATTTAAGGAGCCCTTCTTTTAGAAATTTACAAAAGGCAAATAAAGGCCACAATATGAAAATTTTACCTTAAAAATTGCTCTTACAAAAACACGCTAAGTGTTGAGACTAGAGATATGCACCCATTTACCTATTGCCCAAACAGATGTGTCCATTTTAATGTGTCAAATATTTAAGAAAATGTTTGTAAACATTTTCTTATTAATAGTTTGGATAAAAGTGGGCAAGAACTCCACCCATGCCTAATGGCTGATAGCAGCATTGCTGGGCATTGCTTGTCCCGTGCCTGTTTGTCCATTTCTCTAGAGAACGGTGGACTGACTGGAGGTAGGTGTCTTCCAAAACAGGCCTTAATCTGACCTGAGGGGGTTACATAAGTCTTCTGAAACACTCCTTCAAGTTTCCCTACCTCTGGCAGTTACAATGTGCTCCTTAAAAGGTGGGACTTTGGGGACTTGGGAGCATCTGCATTGCAGAGAAGGCACCAGGTTTGTGAACCACCTTCCAGCTCCACCAAGCTCATTTTGAAGGTTTAGGGGCTGCAGAACACAGGGGCTGGGCTGTCCACCTGCTGAGAGCAGCCCTTGGTTGCTCTGGGTCCAGGAGAACACGTGGGGACCTGTCCTGCTTTTTGCCCTGAGGATAGTCCCCTGCCTGCTGCATCCAAGCCACAGACCCAACAAGCCCAGGTCTGGAGTGGGGCCCTCTTCAGACACCAGGACAGTGGAGACAGTCCTGCTGCCTGTCTGGGGGTGTTCCTGTCACTTGGCCAGCAGGCATCTCCCAGGAATTTCCGAGCCATCATGTCCGCAAGTCAATTTCCATTTGGTCCAAATACCCAGACCACTAATTTTATTTTGTTCCAGAGTATTTAAGGATGCTTATTTTCAGTGAGTGTTCACAGGAGGTGACTCCATGGCGCATGCTTGCTGTAATGGTGGCCCTCTGGTTTGCTGGGGGCTCCTCCAGGCCTGCAGCAGTTACTGACCCACCAGAAGGTGCCATTTTTGCAAAAACAATAGCATTTGTAAAATTTGTTGTGCAGGTGTGGGAAAGCACACATTCTCCAAGCCAGCTGCAGTGGGTGCACTCTGTAGCTCTTCAGACCACCACTTGAAATTTTTCCACTTGAAAAAACCAAATATATGCAAAAAATTTGCCACCCCCATTAGCGTCATTGGGATTGAGTACTTTAAGAAAGTTGCTGGTAGGATGTTATCAAATAAAGAAGAAAGCAATGTACCTCACTGTTGGCAGGGTGGGGCCCCAGTTCACCAGCAGACTCTGCTCAGCACCCAAGTGAAGTGAAGCCTATTGGTACCATGTGCATCCTTGAGACATGTACAGTGCCTGGACACCAGCGGGAACCGGGGAGGAGAAGAGGTTTGCCCCCTGCTCACATCCCTCCCTGGCATCAGGGTCAGATGTCACTATACAAAGCTGATTTTGCAGAAATACCTTCTGGTGGGTTAGCAGCAGGTGGGCATCAGAAACCCATGTCCCCATAAATCTCCACAGCCTTCTTTGCAGAGGCTCCCTGCTGGGAGTGTTTGGATGTCCCGCCTAAGCAACCCCTGAAGAGGGGCTAGAATCACACCCTCTGGAAACAAGAGGCCTCATGACTCGGGCTTAAGTCAGGAGCCTGTGAATCTCACCTTTTCAGTTTCCAAAAGGATCTCTCATTTGTAAAGGCCATGATCAATAATGGGGAAGTTATTTTTTGTGCTAATATGCATCCCTCCCTGTTTTTATCTTTCCTATTTATATTGCATCAAAGGAGCAACTCCAGGTAACAGTGAGAGAATGACTCAGGGCTGGGAGCACTCCTGTGAGTGGCCATTGCTGGACTGGAAGTGCTCTGCTTGCTGGGAACCTCCTGTCTGCATGCTGCCACTGTCCTTCTGGATTTCCATTGCTTCTGTCTCCATAGGAGGCGGAAACGTTGACACCGTGTTGCAGGGGTCTTTGCCTGCAGCCTGACTGTCCCACCGGCTCTCTGTCTTCCAGCCACCAACCACAGCACATAATGGCCCAGATGATTTCCACAGAGAGGGAGTATGTCAGGTCCTTAGGACATGTCATCGACAACTATTTTCCAGAAATGGAAAGAGCAGACCTGCCCCGGGACCTCCGTGGGAAGAGCCATGTCATCTTTGGGAACGGGGCTGACCTCCACGACTTCCAGAGCTGGCACTTCCTCAGGGAGCTGG
This sequence comes from Manis javanica, assembly GCF_040802235.1. Lineage (NCBI taxonomy): Eukaryota > Metazoa > Chordata > Mammalia > Pholidota > Manidae > Manis > Manis javanica. The sequence goes on from NC_133158.1 coordinate 152,329,228, forward strand.
AGTGCCGTGGGCCAGGGCTTCCTCAGACACGTGAGTCCCTCTGGGCTGCAGGGAACCCAGGGCCAAGAGAGTCGGAGCACTGCTGTCGGGGTTAGGCATGGGTGCCTCGGCACAGTAAGACTTGTGGCCCACAACAGGCAGGCAGCTGTGGGTCTGACAGCACTGGCCACACCCCATACACATCGCCTGATGGCAGCCTTGTGGAGAGCCACATGTGCTGGGGCCTCGCCCACATCCTCACGCTTAGATCTGTACCCACCCTGCACCTTCACGCCCAGGGCTAATCACCCAAAGCAAGTCCCAGTCAGCTTGCTTCCCACACCCAGGAAGCCCACTGGTCCCCTTCAGAACCCTTCCCAAAGTTCCCTGGGGCAAGGCCTGCCTAGTTCTGAGAATCTGGTGGGGACTCTTGACAGAAGCACATGGAATGCACACATTAACTGAGGGGGCTGCTTGCTCTCTCTTCAGCCACGAGTACGGACTGTCTCCCCATTAGGGTCTTTCACAAAATTCCTAATTCACTTTGGAAAGAAAATCCTTTCAGCAAACGCTTACCAGGCACTATTCTAGGCACAGGCACCCAGGGGGTCTGCACTGTGGGCATATGAAACATTTGCCTCAGCACTTTTAAATAGAGATTCCACAAGGAAAACACCACAGATGAAATAAATCCCACAGGTTATGTCTTTTCAGCTAGTTTTTGAAAGACACTTGTAGTCACAAGGTGCAATTTCTGTATCTTTGGCAATAATTTCAAGAATTTTAAATGTTTGGACAACTTTGGCTCTTGAATCATAGTAACATTTCAAAGCCCCCCAATTCTGAGCCCTCCCAGGCTTGCCCTCTTGCCCCTTCCCACAAACTCCACTTTAAGACAATTCCAGGACTTGGCATCAGGCCTGGGGCACTCCCACACCTTCGGGAGCTGAGTAGTCTTGATGCAGGTCCAAGCCTCCAGCCTCCTGCCTCCTGCCTCCAGGCTCCAGCCTCCTGCCTCCTGCCTCCAGGCTTCAGCCTCCTGCTTCCTGCCTCCAGCCTTCTGCCTCCAGGCTCCAGCCTCCTGCTTCCTGCCTTCAGCCTCCGGCCTCCTTCCTCCAGCCTCTTGCCTCTTGCCTCCTGCCTCCTTCCTCTAGCCTCCTCCCTCCATCCTGTGGGAGAACTTGCATGGATGGCAGGGACAGGAGCGATTCCAACCCCACCAGGCTCAGGTGCCCTGTGTTCTCTTCTGCAGGAGGAACAGCTTGGCTTCTACGTGCTCTACAGCAAGAACAAGCCCCAGGCAGACGCCCTGCTCCACGGCCACGGCAACATCTTCTTCAAGGTCATCCCCCCTCCCCAAGAACCGAGTCGCCCCCAGCCTGGTCACACCTGACCCCCTCTCCTGCCCGTGCAGGACAAGCAGCAGGAGCTGGGTGACAAGATGGACCTGGACTCCTACCTGCTGAAGCCCATGCAGTGCATGGGTAAGTACATGCTCCTGCTCCAGGACCCGGTCAAGGAGGCCGGCCTCTGCCCGGCCCAACAGCAGGAGCTGGGGGAACTTGGAGCCGCCAAGGATGTGGTCCGCTTCCAGCTGTGCACGGCAACGATCTGCTCACCGTGGATGCCATCCGCGACTGTGACCTAAGCGTCCAAGGCCCTGACGGGCTCTCATGCGCTCAGGACTCTGGGCTGGTGCAGGGGAAAAACGTGATCAGGGCCAAGAACACATGAACTTTCCTTCAGGAAAATCCCCAAAACAGACCCCTCCCAGAAGCCCCGCCTGAGACTCTACCAGAGGGGCAGGAGGGTGAGAGGAAAGACCCCAACGTCTGGGCCACTGGGGCAGTAGCTGCATGCTTGAAAAGCAGGCTGGCTGCAGACCAGACTTATTGGAGCTGTTTTAAATCAACTGGATGCATCGACAGTTCAGCTGTACTGCGGGGCTTTGGGGGTGCTAAGGCCAATGCCCACACACCCCCATGGTGGCGTGGCAGGACCAGCACATGAGGAAGAGGAGGCTGCCCTCTCAGATGGGACCCCTTGTCTCTGGAGGTCAGAAGGCATGGCTACAGAATTCCCCACACAGAATGAGAACACTATGCCTCGCTGAAACGGGGCTGACCTCAGGATGGAAGGCTGTGGGAGAGACCTGCTGTTGTTTGGGACCCATATCACAAGGGAGCAATTGCCTGGCAAGGGCGCAGAGACTGCAGCCTCCCACATGGCATCAGCCCACATGCCACTCAGGCAGGATTCTGGGGGTGGGGGAACTGCACTGACATACGCGAAAGGGCTTTCGCAGACCCTCTGTGTGAACCGGCAAGCACAGGAACCTGAAGAGGGTTCGGCACCCGTTTCCAGACCTAGTGTATAGGTTTTCCCCTCACATTCAGGCAACTCTTGAACCCCAGCTGGATGTCCTATAATTCAACTCAGTTCTGACACCATCTCCCTGAGCCAGTGTCAGACCCCACAGGTTAAGGGCTCTGTCCCATGAGATTGCCCCCTACCCCACCTAGTCACAGGCTGGAGGTTCCAAAAACCCCCTCTTTGAGTTTGAGTTATTTGCTAGAGTGGCTCAGAGAACCTAGGGAAGCATTTTACTTCCTAGATTTCCAGCTTATTGTAAGGGATATAACACAGGGGCCAGAGGGAAGAGCCACACAGAGCTGGGCATGTGGGGAGGGCCGTGAGTCTCTGCTGCCCTGGGTGCACCGGTCTGCACACTACAAGCCTGGCCTTTGGGGGTTTGGGGGAGGCTTCATTCCCAGGCAGGACTGATTGAGTCAGTGGCCATTGGGGATTGAACTCAAGTCTCAAGCCCCCTTCTCAGAGGCCAGGGTGGATGTATCAGCTGGAATCCAATCATCCCTGAGGGAGACTTGCTCTGTCTGCAGGTGAATTTGAAGGAACAGGGGCCACTGAGATGCCAGGATGCATTCATCATTTGCTGTGGAAGGAGAAAGTATTTGAGGAAAGTGTTCCTCTCTGAAGACCCCATCCTGTTCGGCAAGACCACAAAGGTGGGCGGGGTCTACAACACCTACACATACAAGCAGTCCTTCAAGGGGTCCCTCCTCCCGTGTGCCCAGTGCCACTGGGGGTCGGGCCTGGTCCACTGGAGACAAAGCAGGGAGCACGTGGTGTCTGCTGCTTGCTGTGGTGCTCTGCTGTTTTTGAAAACCTCAGACCTCTCAAAGCTGCAGGGACATTCGCTCTTTCCAGTCCTGTGTGCTGGCTCAGGCTGGAAAACAAACATCTCCTCAGTCCGTGACTCCAGCCTGGATTTTGATCATGGTGAATGGAGGCGGCCTTCCCTCACCTGCCCCTCGCTGATGGAGGCTAAGGGTGAGGTCTCCTGCTCTCAGGCTCCTCCCAGGAAAGACCACCCCTGCGAGCCCTTACCTGCCAGCACTGAGGGACATCACAGGGGTCCTGCAGCCCTGGGTGAGAGCCAGAGGGCTCCATAGAGCCTTCCCATTCCACCATCATTTTCTCCAGTGGGGAAATGGGGGCTCCGAGAGGGAGCCAGTGCAGACGGGGGCACTCCATCCATCCCATCCATGGGAGCCCCTGGCCCAGCCTTGTCCATACCACCTGGTGTCTGCAAATCTCCAGCACTGAGGTGCTGGGGTCAAACGGTCAGCCAGAATGTGGTCAGCTGCTCAAGGGAGGGCGTTGGAGTTCCTGACAGTGCTGCCCCTCGGGGCTTGTGATGCAGACAGCAGAGATCAGGATGAAGGAGAATGTGGGTGACAGCGGTTTGAGGTTCAAGATCTAGTTCCAAAGGTGGAAATCCCAGGACACCTACATTCTCCAGGCCAGCTCTGCGGAGGCCAAGACCACCTGGACCGACGTGATCAGGAAGATCCTGTGGCGGCAGGCGCTGAGGAACAGAGGTGATGGGACGTCAGGGTGCTGGGCTTGGGGCAGGTTTAGACTAGGTTTTGGGGTGAGTGGGGGCAGGGTTTAGGCTGGACTTTGGTCTGGGCTTGGATCTGTGCTTGGGGCAGCTTTGCTCAGGAAGCCCAATGGCCCCTAAACCCCTTCCAGTGGGTCAGTCCTTTGCAGGAGCTGGAAGCTGCGTTGCCTGGCAGGGTCTCCCTCCCCAGCCTCCCCCACCCTTGCCCAACCCCCTGCCCCACCTGGCTGTGATCATTGCCTTCCTTTCTCTGCTGGTGTCTCCAGGAGGTGCCTCGTCACATGGTCACCTGGGCTCACGCCCTTCCCAGCACACAGCACACAGCATGTGTGCCTGGCCTGGGGGCCTCTGTCCCTGACTGTTCCCCTCTGTCTCCTGCTGTCCTCATTGTCCCCCACTGTCTCATCTACCCCCCTTTGTCCCCTAGTGCCCCCACCATGCCCTGCTGTCCCCAAATCCCTCTGTCTTCTGCTGTCCCTTGCTGTCGCCATTGACCCCCACCATCCCGTCTGTCCCCACTGCAGGCTGCACCTGCTGCCCAGCTCACCACTCTTCACCAGCAGACAGGGTATCTCCCCTTCTCTCCCGCTGGACACCCAGTCTCCGAGGCCCCTCGCCTTTCTCTTGGTCCCTGAAAAGGGACACTGTGAGGCCAGGTCAGAGGCACTGCCACCTCTAGGCCCCAACAACACTCAGGGAGCAGGGCTGGCCAGTCTGACATGCTCCTGGCCTAACAGTTCTGGGTGTAGAGCATCATCGGCAGCATCGTACTCAACTAACTGCTTGGGGAATGGGCCGCATTCTTTCATCTTAGAACTCAGTATGCAGGAGGTGGTGTGTATGGGGATGGGCAACAAGCTATTTGTGGACATCAAGCCCAGAGATGCGGCCAGAAGTAACCAGGCTGCCGACTACATCACGAAGGAGACAGGTGAGGTGCCTTGGCCCTCACTCTCACCCTGCCTGCCCACTCAGACCCAGGCCCCATGTGTGCGGTGGGCCCTGTGGGCCAGCAGGAGGGTGGATGGTAAGGCCCACACCATGCCTGGGTGACCCCATGGAGAGGAACTGGGCCGGTGCTCTGGATGGGCCTCTCGTTCTTGAGTCTGGCTGCGCTTCTGGAGCAGAGGCCAGACCTACGTGTTTTCTGTCCTCTCCAGAGTCACAGACCCAAATGTCCACCCCTGTGCCTGCTCCCAGTGGCCAGGCCGCTCCCTTCAAGAGGCCACATTCCACCATCTCAGAGAGGAGCACATCCTCCTCCAGCAGCCAGCCCTCTACCCGGGGGCCATGGTGCCTGCATGGACCTGGCTGCCCAGCCCACGCGAGACCACTGAGCTCTGCTCACCGCCACTGGCCATGTGACATTCCCACCTGCATCGAGGAGGACGAGCAGGAGCAGGGGGCAGGGAGTCAGCCTTCCACATGTGAGTACATTTGCACGTGGGAGCCATGCACACTCAGCCTCCCGCAGCTGGTTTGAGTGGGGGTGCCCACACATTCATTTATTTATTTTTTGTGTTATGTACTTCCAAAAGTTTTCAAGCAATTTAGAATTTCTCTTTTATAAAAACAAAAAACTTACAGTTTCATCCAAGATGTGTAACAGGAAACAGATTTAAAACAAAGACCAGACAAAATAAGACATAAGCAGACAAAAGATATGAAACAAGAGGTTTTAAGGCCTGGACATCCAGCATCAAAGGACAGGAAGGCAGGAGAGCCCTGCAGCTGTGCTGATTTCCTCTGTGAGAGTCCCCAGGGCCCGTGCAAGGATGGGGGACCGGGAGGGGCCCGGCAGGCTGCCCGAGCTGAGATGAGCAAAGGTGGCTGGGCTTGCAGGACTGAGCAGAGGCCTGTGCAGAGCGGGAGGCCACACGAGGATGGAGCCTTTAGCGGAACTGGAACACTCCCCTGTGCTCACGTGATGCCTGATGGAACCCTGGAAACTCGCAGGACACAGGGCGGCCTCAGGGGGACCCAGTACTGCCCGGACCCACCCACCAACCATGCCCTGAGGATCCAGCTGTTCTCGGGTAACCTAACTATGTCCTAGAACAAAGCACCAGGAAATTTATATGGCAACTATATCCCACACCCAACACAAAGAATTCCCATTGCCAGACATCCAAAGACAGGCCTGCAACAAAGCAGGAAGCATAAACCATAACGAGGAGAATGACTGGCCAAATAAAACCATCCCAGAAGTGATATGCTGCTGTCAGCTGTGGGTTGTTCTGTGTCCCTGACATCCACAAAGTTAAATGGCACAGGGTGGATACAAAACGATACCCAGGCTAAACTTAGAGGGGTAGAAGACCACAGCATCTAAGATGAAATGCATAGGAGTTAAGTCAGCAGAGGAAATTATCTGAACTGAAGGCATGTCAGTAGCACCTGTCCCAAATGGAACACGGGCTCAAAAGAACATCAGTGGGCTACAGGACAACACCAAGCAGCCTGATAAATGTGTAATTAGAGTTCCCAAAGTTGGGGTCAACACAATTGTAAAGGAACAATGGCTGAGTATTTCCCTAATTTGACAAAACTACAAACGCACAGCCCTAGAAGATGCATGAAGCCCAAAAACAGACATAACCAGACTGCATGGTGCCAGAAGCAGGCAAGAGCTCCTGAAGGCAACCAGAGGAAGATGGCAGGCTCTGTACAGGTGAGTGGTTGGGGGTTGCTGCAGGTCCCCCACTGGGAGCGGGACGGCATCTCATCTGTGACACGCTTAAAGGAGAAGCTTTCAAACTAGAATTCGTACCTGACAAAAGTGTCTTTCAAAAATGGTGAAATAAAGTCATTTCAAGCATGCGGAAGCTACAATGACTGCACTCGAGCAGGCTGAAACATTCAAGGGCCTCTTCAGGGACATGGCAGCATGTGGCAGGAGGGGTGGAAGAAGGTTTCTGGATGGGTGAAATTGCCCCACAAGCACCACGGAAATAACAAAACCAAAATTCGGCAAATGCGACACCAGAACAGCTGAGGTGGGTTCATCAGAGAAGCTCAGTCTGATAGCTCACAGGAAAGAGAAGTAGTGAGTAGCAGAGGGCTAACCAGGAAGGGGCCTGTTGTGGCTGCACACAATCACGTCAATGCAAATGAGGACAAGAGCGCTCCTGCAGGCTGCATGGGCCTCACGGTGTGCACAAGCCCAGAGCTGTCACCTTGCACTTGGGGAGCAGTGTGCTTTGTCAGTCGTTTCCTAATTGAGCAGCATCTCGTATAAGCACAAGCAAGCGCACATCCCCATGGAGATGGAGCAGACATGCGCACAGAACCATGGGGGCTTGTTTTCTCACCCCCTGCAAGTGGACAGTAGGCAGGTGTGCTGTGGACAACCGCAGTTTCTGGTGACCCCCCAGGACACCCATTCCGTAAACAGGCCCATCCCTAGGTGATAGTGCCAGGCCAGGTGCCCACTCAAGCCCAGAATGTGCCAGTGCTACCATGAAAACATCTCTGAGGCATCACCTGACCACAAAGGTGTCTGTGTATGGGCCGAAGCATCAGGTGAGACCTACTTGGGGTGCCTAGGTGCTGTGTGCAACCTTGGGCTGCCCTCCCCACCCACACCCCAGGTCTGGGCTGATGCCCTGGGAAGGCCTGCATGGAGCAAGGCTGGGCATGTGCCAGCATTGCCAGCCCAGAGCGGTGACAGTCTCCAGGAGGTGATGGAGGTGGCTCACACCTGGGCTGGCAGGTGGGCTCTGCCTTCCCCCATCACAGAGCCAGAACTACAGACTTGGGGAAGGTATGCCTTCACGAGGTCAGCTAAGCCATCCTGCACTAGGGTACAAACAGCACCTTATCCCCACAGAGCAGCAAGCAGGCAGGCACCAGCTGGGCACATGGGGGGTGTGACTGCACCAGTTAGGCTTGACCCCATGCCTGGACCCTGAGGCTACACTTGGCCCAGGGTGACGCAGGACAGCCCCTGAAGTGGAGACTGTGCAGAGGCTGCTCCTGCCCTGCCTGGTGCAGCTTCTGTTTACACCCTGAAGTCCTCACTTGGCCTAATTTTCTGTCTCCCTTTTGACCTGCACATCCTGGTCTCTGAGCCGGAGGCTTCCTGATGGTGGAGAGGTCTCCTGAGCACCTCTCCCCGGGCCTTAAATTCCACAGACCTGCTCTGCTGCAGATGGACAGGCTAGGGACCTGTTCATAAGCACAGAGGTGCCAGACTCCCAACTGTCTGTCCTTTCTGCTTAGAGCCAGCCTTACAGGTTGTCACATCATAAATCTGTATGCCGAGCAGGAAATACCTCATTCCCAATTTAAGAGCTTCAGGGGCCCCTGACTGGTGGGCACGATGGGTGGGAGGGGCAGCTAGGCACTGGAGGGTGGCAAGCCGATGGTCCAATCCTGAAGTGGTTTTTCTTCTCAAGGACCAGGTCCACACAGAGCATCTTGGGGGACAGCAGCCCCATCCTCCCAGGGTCTGTTCTCTGACAAGGACCCCAGGGTGCCTACCCCCAGTCTTCCACAGAGGGGCTCACATCTGCCACTCAGCAGAGGCCAGGTCACCAGAATCGTGAGTACCTTCTGAGACCCCTATGCAAGAGGCCCAGGTGGGGCTGGGATGGGGCCCCGTGCGTGCCAGACGATGCTGGATCTCCCTGGGCCACACAGACCCCTGGGGACTGGCTCCTCACCCACACCTCCATGCCAGGTGCCCAGCAAGCCTGGCTGTGGAACCAAAGGTCTAGCACCATGCTAGGTGCCACTGAACAGCAGAGACCTGGGGTCTTCTCTGGGCACTGATTCTACCCAGCACGCAGAGGCCTGAACCCATGCCATCAGCCACGTGCTGATCCCAGGCGGGTGGTGTGGGCTCTGGCTTCCTCATCAGCGCCCCACATCCTGGGTGGAGGGCTGGCGGTCAGTGGGCAGTTTCTGAACCCAGCCCTCTGAGATGCAAGCTGGATGCCACTGCTGCTGAGGATCAGGGTTCTGCCTAGAGTAGGGCCCCTCTGGCAAGTGTGCAAATCCCACCCTCCCTAGGGCTGATACAAAATGTGCTTTCACCTTGGGGAGTTGGGATGGCCAGGGGTCTGCCCCCACCTGTTGCAGGGAGAACAGGAGGCTCCAGACACCACCCTAGATGTACACGTGGAAACACGGTCCCCTGAGAGAGCCTGAGGCGACCTGGGAAAGGGGCCAATCAGACAGGAAACCACAAGCCATCTCCTTCAAAGAGACCTTCTCAGAGCCTCATCCAGCCCCCACCCACCCCTGGTCATGGACATCTTCACTGTGCAAGAGCAGTCCCCGCCTCTGGGAAACACCCCCACATGCCTGCCTGGGCAGCAACAGAAGGGAACGCCCCATCTTGAGGGTGTGCTGAGCCTAGAGTCTGAGGACCGGGCCCTTAGGGCTCATCCCCTAGGTCGCTCCTGATGGCCAGTGACCCCAGTTCTGATCGGTGACTCCCTCCCCTTCCAGCAGATCAAAACCACCCATGACTTAGGCTCCTGGACCATGGTTTGATGGGCTGGCAAAGCACACCCTGTGAGTGACAGGCTTTCCAGGTAACCCCCAAGTAATGGGGCCTCCCACTTGCTGTCACTGCCCAGGCTCCCTCAGATGCTTCCACGGCACAGCTGCCCCACCAGGACAGATGTTACAGCACAGAGGGGAGGTACCTGGCCAGGAGGCTGCTCCCCTGCTCCCCAACCCCTACTGACCTCCCTGGGTTATTGCTGCCTGAACCCCCTGCTAACCAGCATATCCAAGAGGGCAGAGCACATGTTCTTGGGGCACCGCTCAGCCAAGAGCAGCTCCTAGGGGACGAAGTGCCCTCTCCTTCCCAGACGGGGTTTCCCTGACACCTGCGTGTGCCCTGGGGCATGGCACCCAGCCCACAGGGGCTCTCAGGTCAGCAGAGCCACAGCATGGCACTACGGTTTCCACACACACTGCAAATCCACATCACAGCATTTGCATGGCAGAGCCATGGCCCACTGACCGGGCAAGTCCAGCAGGTTCTCAGGGCCTGGATGTTCTGGGCATGGAGCTGGGGAGGCACAAAGGACATCAAGCAACACAGCAGCAGCCCTACCGCTGCCATGCCCACCAGCTCCATCCTGCACATCCTGTCCTGTGGGCTCCAGCCACCCCACTGCCCCCCAAGGCCAAGCTTACACAGACCACCTCCACGTGCGTACATGGGTCGGAGATCAAGTTCCAAGTCTGCATGTCAGTGTGGACTCCAGGTGCCTGTAAAATAATGAGATTGTTTTACACAAACCACATTTCAAATCATCTAAGTTCCTGCAGCTCACACGAGTGGCTGCTCCTGAGACACGCGCAAATGCACTTTCACACACCCGTGTTCCAGGACTGCAACAGCAAGCAGAACTGACATGTTTCAAGGCCAAACCTTTTTACCCACAGACCCAGCGTGCTGGCTGGGGGGTCCACCGGGGCTGCTGCACATGGGTGTCTGTCCAGGGAAGTCAGCCATGCAGAGGACAACGTTTCCACTGACCTGGCCCCAGCTGCTGCCTTTTTAAAGGCACCTGTTGGGATTCTGAGAGCACCTTGTGAGCACCCTGGCCACACAAGGCCTCTGCTGTCCCAGGTGGGGCAGGGCTGGCAGGGCCCAGCAGGTGGAGCAGTTTGTTCTTTTGACTCTGTGGTGGATGCTTCTCTGTAGGGAGAGTCCCAGTCATAGAGGGAGGAACCACCAGCAGACTTGTGCCCAAGGAAGCAGGACACCCCCCCATGCTTGCTCACCAGCCTGGAGGTCGCATGCCTCGGGTCCCGCCTACCTGGGCATTGCCCAGCCTTCCTCCCACCTGCCTGCCCAGCTCCTCCTGGCCCTACCAGCCCCCCAAGACCATGCTGCCCTGGCCTCCCACACACCCTAGCCCCGCCATGGACTGCCCCAGTGTGCAGGGACCCAGGCAGGTGGGGCCATCTCAGCAACCTTCCTGGCAACATGGCCTGGTGGGTGAGGGTCCCAAGCAGCCCCTCCAAGGTCTGTCCAGCTGAAAGTTCGATTCCATTTCCTCTTTAACTGAGTGCACTGCTAGTGAGGGGCTGAGGCCACAGGTTGTGAGGTGGGACCCCGGCTGTGACAGGGACGTGGCCAATGGGATGGTGCCCTCGTGGAAGGAGGTGACATTGTGCCAAGGAGAGCTCTGCACCTGCGGAGGAAGAATTCGTGTGTGGTCTGCTGGTAACAGTTTCTTTGTTACTTTGTTTCAAGGATGGCATGTTCCAAAGTTTAGGAACATAAATAAATGGGACTTACTTTCCCATGACCTGGTTGTGCTTCTCTTACTTGGTCTGTGGGATCCAGTATGTCACCTATGCACCCCACCCAGGGAGCCATCTCCTGCCACCCTGAGGGGATGTGGCCCTGGGCCCAACTCTGGGGTCTGCCCAGTCTACACCCACATCCATGCCACTCACCCTTAAGTTATGTCAGGGGCAATGTCCCACAGCCTCATGCACACACCTCACCTGCTTGACGACATGGGTTTCAGCCCTTCCCTCCCAGGGACCACAGGGAGGGCAGGCCCTGGGCACCAGCGGGTGGCAGCCCACCCGGCACATCCATTGGCCCACACCCTCCTCTTCTCACACAGCCTCTCTGTCTCTGTCCCCAGCTTTGTCTCTGTCTCCCTCTGTCTCTCTGTCTCCATCTTTGTCTCTGTCTTTCTGCCTCTCTCTGTCTCTCTGTCTCCCTCTGTCTCTGTCTGTCTCTGGCTCCCTCTGTCTGTCTCTGTCTCTGTCTCCCTCTGTCCCAGCCATGACCCCCAAGACCAGCGTGGCCCTGCTGGCCTGTGAGCTAACTGCCCAGCCATGCCCTCAGCAGTGATGTTGGCAATGGTGTCTGGTCATGAGATAATCATTTGACAACGATGAGTACTGGGCGCCACTGGAAGAATTTTTTACTCCTCTTAGGTCTAAGCTGGGGCTCTGTAACAAAATACAGTATAACAAGAGAAAAGCATACAGTTTATTTCATGTAAGTTGTGCATGCAATGGGAACCCCCATAAGTGAATGAGGACCTGAAGAAGTGGGCAGCCCAGGGGTTTCTGTACTAGGTGGAGCGAAGAGGCAGTTGTGGAAACGAAGTCCCACCGAGGAGTCTGTCAGCATAGAGCTCCAGGCCCACCTCTGATGACAACGCTTCTTACTTCCCAATACAGTGGTATGGGGGCAGGACTCTCACTGGAGTTTCTGCTCATGTTTGGGATGAAGAGAGGGTCAGTGCCCTTATGCTTGCGGCTTCTCATGAACCCTCAGCTCAAAATGATCCTGGCACCAAGCAGCATACATCAGGTGCTGGGTTCTGCCACCCCGCAGACACCACATGGTGGACTGTCACATCTCACCTGCCGCCAGGTCCTAAGAGCAGATAAGGAGATGGACTCAAAGACAGGCAGACCCTTGGGCTGGCGGCATCTCTGAGCTCGGCCCCTCCCAGCCCACCAGGACGCGTCGCGTGTCCTCCCAGCTCACTCCGGCCATGGTTCCTCCCATGGAAGGTGGGGAAGCCAGAGCCTACCCAGGTCCTCAAGGAATATAGAGGAAGAGGAGGGAGGAAGCAAATGGAAGAAACAGTTGTCAGTAGGGCCATCCCCATCCCTGGTACCACATCCCCAGGGCCCAGACAAGTTAAGGGTGGGAGTCCAGCCCCGGGGCCCCTGATGAAGTCTGTGGCCCAGGGCCTGACTTCATTCTCCATGGAGGGTCCCAGACATGTTCCACCCGGGGGGCAGCAGACCCCCCAGCCCAGCCCTCAGGCAGCTCTGCTTTCACCAGCTAAGCACAAGGAACAGGGTGGCCACCTCCCAACAGCCCCGCGGCCAGAGCCAAACAGGCACCCGGGACCAAAATAGCCGTCAGATGACTGCAGCGCTGGCTGGTACCTTCTGCTCAAAAGCAAGCAGGTCGAGCAGATGCACCTAAAAATAGCGAGAAGGGTGCATGCCCCTTGGAGAAGGAGGAGGAGGGTGGCCAAAGACAAACAGGATGAGGTTGCTGCACTCCTGTTCGGCTGAGGCCCTGGTGTCCCAGCCCCAGGTGGCCCGGCAGAGGCTGGACGCTGTGGCCCACAACGTCTAGCTGTTCCTGTTCAAAGCCAGCTACTTTCTGGAGCAGGCAGAGTTGATCCACGTTCTGCTGGGGCACTGGCTGCTGGAGGAGTTCAGGCTGAGCGCCCTGCTGGGGCCCAGCGCAGAGCATCCAGTGGGCCTGCCGGACCGGGCCTGCTAGGCCTGCCTGGAGGCCTCTGTGCAGGGCCTCTCAGACGACATGCTCCAGGCCAAAGGCTGGAGGCGGCTGCGAATGGCCGACCTCACAGGAGTCCAAGACGTGCAGGTGCAGCAGTGCCCCTGTGGGAGGGCGCTGGGCAGGTGGGGCTGCACGGAGCTGCTGTGCAGGACCTGCTGCCAGCTGCAGACAGAGCCCTGCACAGCCCAGAGGCCCATCCAGGTCCTCGCTGATCACTTTGTCACCGATGGCAACTTCAAGGTGGTGGTGCAGGCCCTGGAGCCGATAGGCCCCACTCCCCTGCAGCTGCACTGCCCATCCTTCAGGGCAGACAGCCTGGACCCTGGCCAGCTGCTACACGTGCTGCGTCCGGCGGGGCCCCAGGAGCTGCACAGGCTGGAAGTGGTACACAATGTGCGGCTGCATGCAGGCCACGTGCAGCAGCTGCTGACCCAGGTGGGCTTCCCCTGGCTGGCCTCACTCACCTTGCCTGCCAAGGCCATCGACCCTCCCCCTGGCAGCCCCCCAGCCCCTGATGGTGAGGACCCCTTCTTCACCTCCATCTCCTGTGAGCTCAGCCAAATGAGTCAGCTCACTGAGCTGAGTGTGGCCTTCTCCACACTGACTGGGAAGACCCAGAAACTGCTTGGATGAGTCTGGACCGATAGCACAGACAGCCCCCAGCATCTCAGTGGGGTCAGGCTCACACAGGGCGTCCTGGGAAGGTTGAGGATGCACTGAGGGGCCATAAAATGGGACCTGGCCATGAGGCGAGGTTAGGTGGGAATCTCTCCCTGGCACACACCAAGAGGCCAAAAAGGGGCAGGTGTTTAGCATGAACCATACTGTTCATACAGACAAGTGGGCCAGAGATGCCGCCCAAATCCAAGCTCCCAGACACAGGCCTCATAGGCCTGGCTTTCAGGCCTGTTCCCTCGACCCTTTTATGAATCCAGATTCAAGGTGCAGGTATGAGTGGGGTAGGTGGGGAGAGGTGCTCAGCCCCGGGCCTGATGTGGATGAGAGTCAGTGGGGTTTCCTTGTGGGTGGGGGAGGGGGTAGGAAAGATGCAAGTAGGAACATTTTCCCCCATGCAGGGCTGGGCAAGGCTGCAGAGAGCTCGCTGTGGGGTAGATGCCAGGGGCTCCATGCAGGATACAGGGGCAAGATGTGGGCAGGAGGCTGTCTCAACAGGAGGACGTGGGACAGACCTCAGGACCCTGGACATCCTCTTCACTGAGCACTCAGCCAAGTGACACCAGACCCTGGCCCAGTGTGCTGGAGGGCAGGGGACCAAGCAAGTACCCAGATAGGGGTGCCACTCCTCACCAGCCAGAGCAGAGCCTCACCCCCCAAGCTGTGCATTTACTGGTGCCGGCTGCCCACCCCACCAGCATCAGGACTCAGCGGGGACCCAGGCAAGGCTGAGGCTAGGCTAGACGGCTCCGAGGCCCTTCTTGCCCTAAAACTGTGGGCTTCCTCTCTCCACTCAGAGGGAAGCCAGTGTTTCAGTCCTGGCCAAGCCACACATCTCCCCCTCCAGCAGACACGGCACGCTCGGCAGGGAGTCGAACATGTCCCACACTCAGAGCACGTGGCTCATTGACAAGACGAATCTGCCATTCTAGCCACTGAGGACAAAGCCAGGCCTGTTTTCAGGTGAAGGTGATTCTTCACCCACAGGGCCACACAGTCTCAACACCTCGGCCCTCCCACTGGGGCCACGGGGCGGCCCCAGCAGCCTGTAATGGATAAGTGTGGCTGTGTTCCTATAATGCTTTACCTATAGACACTGGCATGGGAATTTCATATAATTTTCACATGTCACTAAGTATTCTTTTGATTTTTTCAGCTATTTAAAGGTGTAAAAACCATTTCAGCTCTCAGGCGAAGCTAAGGCAGTGGGTGGATTTGGCCCAGGGGTTGCAGTCTGCTGGCCTCTGAGACAGGCTCAATCGGTCTGCAATGAGAGTCCCTCTCAACCTGTGCTGTCTTCTCACAGAAATCTAGGGACCCCGCTGAGAGTGCTGGACCTGGCCAACAGCTCCCTGAACCATGCAGACATGGTCTTCTGGGCCGCCTGCACCCACGCCACCCACCTGGAGGTGCTGGACCTCAGTGGGCACAGCCTTGTTGACCTGTTGCCCTCCACCTTCTCCAGGCTGCTGGGCTGGGCCGCCCCGACACTGAGGGTCCTCACCCTGGAGGAGTGCAGCATCTGAAACAATCATGTGGGCATGCTGGGGCTGGCACTGAGCCCCTGCCTCCAGCTACGTGAGCTCCGGTTCCTGGGGAACCCGCTGTTGGCCGTTGCCCTGAGGCGCCTCTTTGCCGCTCTCTGCAAGCTCCCGGAGCTGTGGTGCATAGAATTAATTCCTGGTTCCCAAGGACTGCTACACTGAGGGTGCCGCCTACCCCCAGGATGAGCTGGCCATGTCCAAATTCAACCAGCAAAAATATGATGAGATTGCCAGGGACCTGCATGCACTGCTGCTGCAGGCCGGCAGGGATGACATCCAGGCCTGCACCCCAGTCTTCCGAAGCTTTGACCCAGACGTTCAAGAAACGAGCAATGAACTTGGAATGTTCTTGCTGCAAACTTTCAAAAGTGCTCTGGAGAACTCCAGAGCACTGGAGCAGATGGAGTAGGGCCTTGCACAGGCCAGGGCGAGTCTCACACCTCAGCTGCCAGGTGGCCTGGGCTGCACATCTGCTCCAAAGCATTACTTAATGAATGCTGCACACAGAGGAAGCCCTAGCTTCCAGGAGTCACCCGAGACCACTTTAATGTGAGGGCAACTCACAGCAAGCCCTGGAGTGGGAATGCTGAGGGGTCAGCAGAAGCACCCCACACAGAAGTGGGCATCAGAGAAGCATTGAGAACCAAAGGTCAGCATGGGGTGGGTGCTCAGAGGGTGGCCAGTGCAAGGCTAGCAGGAGGCAGGAGGATCAGTGCCGGCCCATCACAGGACTTGGCTGGGCTGAGCAGAGGGAGGGGCAAGGAATGACCAGATTGCATACCTGGCAGCCTCTCCAGCAGGTGTGGGAGGCAGTGGCGTGTTTGCACACTTAAAACCTCCAGTCCAGCACAGGACAAGGAATTTGGTTTTTAATGGCTCCTGTCTGATCTTGGAAGGCGTAAGCAGCAGGCTCAGGCTCTGCTGGCACAAGGCTGAGCCTTAGGGCGCAGGGTGGCTTCTGTCCCTGGAGGGAAGACAGTAACTGTGAGGACACTGCCCCCAATCTCCCACCTCCAACAGGACCCAGACCCTCTGCTCAGGCCCAGAGGAGTCTCCTGCATGGTTATTTGAGTCCTAGCACTTGAAGGGTGGTTAATTTCAATATTGGGACTTGGTTTCTACCAAGATCTGACTTGTGAAGGGTTGAGCATTATGATGATTACATACTAATAAAACAGGTGGTGGCTTATTCAGCTGTGGCTTTAATTTCAATGCAATTCAGAATTTTTAAAAGGACCCAAGTCTGAAAATAAAGTGTTTTCTGAAGGTAAAGGCCAGCTCTTGATGGGGCCAACCCCTCACCCGAACCACTGCAGTGGAGGTGGTGGTCCTTGTGTGCGCATCCGGTGTCCCACCAGGACACCAGTGCAGGGCATGTGAGCGCTGCAGCAGTGTGCCTGGCCTCTGGCCTTTCTCCACTGTGCCCATTCCCTTAGGCCACCCCAAGGTCTTGCCTTCTCACCACCGTGAGGTGCTGGGCACCCACTAAGGTCTTGGAGGGGGCTGCCTGGGGAGTGTGAAGGGCTCACATGAATCAGGGTTCCAATTCTCAGGCTCCGGACTGATGTCCCATCCAGGCTCAGGCTCCAACTTTTTGGCATCACAACTCTGGTGTGTGACTGATCAAGGCTTTTGGTGCACTGCTTGCCATCCGTCACCCTCATGAGAGGCTTGGTTTCCCTGAGGACTGCAGGAGGCCACTTCCTGCAGAGCTACCACAGAGGCCCGTGGCTCCCTCTGCACACCTGCAGGGCGGGTCGGCTTATGAGTCCTTTTGTTTTCTCAAGATTTTCTGTGAGTATAACAAAAGACACCCCCATTTTTCCCGCTCCCACTCCATTGAAATCCCCAGGGGTTCCCAGGCTCTGCCTCACTCAGGAGAACCGTCGAGACAGAAGCTCAGGAGTGGTTCTGACCCTGAGACCCAAGAAGAGCAGGCTGTTTGCAGGGAGAGATCAGAACACACGCTGAGCTGGGAGCCAGGAGGCCCACTGCCCCAGAGTCCCTGGTGGCTCTTTATTCACCATTCCTGGTTCCTCTCTGAAGTCTGGCCTTCATTCTCCATTATCACCCTGAGGCTCCATGAGCCTTAAAATAAACCCCCTTATAAACTAGCTTGAACTGATGAATTCTGAACTAGCTTGACTTGATTTCTATTGCTCACAACCAGGGTTTTAATGTAGAGAGAATCAGAGTGGCTGTTTCTGTCATTCCTAGGATGGATGAGAGATCTTCTGGCATCAGCCCCTGGAACCCAGTTCAGACATGTTGGGAGGACCTGTCTCGGGTGGACCAGGCACGCCAGCAGGCCCATCTAGCTCTCCTCCAAAGCTGAGCTGCAAGGTCCAGCAGGACCCAGGAGGGCACATTTCCACCTGCAGTACCACTTCTGCTGTGCCCATGGCCATCCCTCATGCTTGGTCATGAGACACCCAGACCTTTATTAGTTCATGTACACTTATCACAGATTTGCTTTTATGCAGTAAGACTGAGACAAAGCTACTCATCAGAAAGCCCTTCCTCTCCTGAGATGATCTCAGTAAATTATTCAGCTATCAGACTTCTTAAAAAATTCAGCCTGGAATGCATAGCTACACATTGTAATTAGATACTTTTCTCTTTTCAAGAACACAGTTTTTTTGGTGATGTTTCTTCCCGGTCATAATATCACATCCTTGGTACAGTGTTTGCAATTATTTTGTTATCATTAAATCAACACTATCTTCCAATATATATATTACACAGAGAAATACATGTAAGAATTCTATAGCTATCCCTATGAATTTTAACAAGGGGAAAAAGGCTACTGAACAGATGAATTGACTATATCAACTCACACAGTAATAGCCTGCTCCTCATTTTATTTTTGGAACGTCAAGGTCAATCCTGATACCTTCTAACTTTACTCCAAAATAGAGCGCCTGAAATAGGTACTTCCACAGGAAGCCCAATTAGAAAACAAAATCTGTCCCCTGCCCCCTGCCCTAAAGCCCTTCCAAGCCACTGCAACCTCATCCACAGTGTGACATCACCAAATCAATCAAGAGCATACCCACAAGCAATGGCAACCTCTCTCTACAGCAGAAAAGGCTCCCTCCAGGGGTGAGGACCTGTCTCCTCCAGGATCCTGTACCCCAGAGCACTCTCCTCACCTTGGGGCTCAAGGTTTTGGTTTCTGAGACTTCAGGGAAGGGAGAGCAAATAATGTTTTACACTAAAGTCCCTGTGAGTTCTGCACACACATCAAATAGCTCTTGGTCTCCGAGTCTTTGTCCTAATTATACAAACCATTTTAGCTCAGTACTGTTCCACTACAATCTCACTTTATTCAGACTCCTCTTGGGACCCCTGTGAAATCATTACAACATGCAAACATTCCAAAACTAACAAAATCAGTTTTAAAAGGAAGAATGGCATCAAATTAACCCTAATTAAACTTGCGAATGGAAGGCAGCCATGCCACACAAATACAAACTCTCCCCAGTATCATTTTCTATAGAAAACTGGTCTTCCTGCAGTCTCAAGCCAGTATATAAACTGATTTGAATGATCTGAATATGTTTATCTAGCTATTCAATGAGGCTACACTGAAGCATGCTGGGCATTAGAAAATAGGGTAAGAGTTAACAATTCACCTTGAAAATCATTTAAATTCATTTACTAAATGGCTGGCTGTATTTTAAAGACAAAAACAATAGAAAAGCATTAAGTGGGTTATCCAAGGCAAATCAGTGACATGACAGGAACTAGAATACATCCCACTCTAAGCAATGGCGTAAATCTCCAGGAAATACCACCAGAGAAATTTTTAGTCCATATTTACCTGAAGAAATTATGCTTAGATCAAGTGGTGGTAGTGCAGCAGGAAGACGGCACTCCAAGCCACGAGAAGTGTTCTGAGCAGAGGACTCAGGACGTGCTGGGTGACTTATTTCAGCTCTCTTACCTGGCTCCCTGATCTCTAAAATGGCACCAAAGTTTGAAAACACATGCAAGCATGAATTACATAAGCTTCAGTGTCTGATACTCAACAAACAGCCTCTAATCATTACTACCCCATAATTAAACCGGTTTCCTTTAAGTTTAGTGTTTTAGAAGTGTGTGTTACCATACAGACAGGATTCAAAAACACTTGGACCTTCCCCCAGTCACTGCTAGACCGTCCAAACACTGCATGGAGGGCACCAGCATTCTGGGGCCAAACTGCCTGGGCTCATCCCGGCCCACATTACCCGCATGACTTCACCAGGCTGGCTTTCCCTCACCTGCTCTGCTTCCCTCATCCCTGTACAATGAGGGTGCGCAGAAGAGATCACACGGCAGGCCTGACACTGAAGTCCTTTCAAAGGCCTGCTCACCAGGCTGACTCTTGGCTGGCCTCTGGGAACCCGGATTTTGGGAGGGCTCCCATCACCATTAAACTAGTCAGAGCAGGTCGCAGTGCCTCAAATTTGTGCTAAGAGCTTAGAAGCCCTGCTTTCCTTCTGGGAGTTTAGAACTGGGTATGTGCCAGGCAGAGTGCGGCTGCATGCCAGCCCTCCACGGAAGCCCTGGGTGCTGCTCAGCAACATGTCCCATGCGTCCTCGAGACTTGTCACCGGGGGAGCCAGTGGATCTGGGGGACTGCATGGGAGGGGACTCTGCAGGCCAGGTCCCCTCCCTCTGCCCTATGTGCCTTCTCCCTTTTGATTCTGCTTTGGACCTTCCCACATAACACACATTAGCTGTGGAGCAACTGACCCTCCGAGACTTCCCAGCACGTCATCCAGCTGAAGAGTGGGCTGGGGGGCCCCTGACCCGAGGGTAGTAGCAATCTGTACCGACTGCCTAAGGCCAGGACTAGGATGTAAAGCACAGTAAAGCCCGATTCACAGCAGCTTCATGAACAATGGGGCCACAGGGGCCTGCCTACCTTTTAGTTTGTGGTAAGAATTCAGATTTATGTAATAACATTTTGCAAATAATAAAAAATGACACACATAAAAAGCACTGATACTTTTAAATGGCAATGCTTTTTTATTGTCACTGCTAATAAATACTATCTGCCTAGTGAATACAGACACAAGCCAAATTCCAAAAACACTAGGGTATCAATACTAGAAACACATTTTTTCCCCTTTGCAGGGAAAGCTCTTCAAAACAATAAAAATCCTTGATACTTTCTATTGTCATCTGTTAGGCAGTTTTAAACCATTACTGACAAAAGCTAAATGTAATTTTAGGAGAGAGAAACAATTTGAGGAGAAAACAATTTAGGGGGTGATGAAAACAGAATATTACTTTAACAGTGAAGATCTGTATTTGACTTTTTTTAAAAACAATTTACCATAGAGCTAAAATAGGACATTATACTGTTCCACTCAGTAAAATTCTGATGGCTTAAAAAATGCTTCTGGGAAATGCATCCTTAACAGCAGAGAGGATCAAGGGGGACACCCTGTGTCCTGAGGCTGTGACATCCTGCTCAGAGGGCAGGTGGCTCTATGCTCACAAGGCCACAACACAGGCAGCAGGGCAGGAGGAAGAGGGAAAGCGTGGGGCACCCCGGAGTGACCTGTAGTCACAAGAAGCAGCTTTATATAGCTCTCACCTCACTTCTCCAGTAGGGCCCTCTCTACTCTCTCAAACGTCTTCAGTTGGACCATCAGCTCCCAATATTTGAGGTACAGCCACGTGAGTCTCCCATTCTGGCATCTGTTGGTATTCCAGACATCACCACAGTGCGTATCATGCTGAAATATGTCAGCCAGGCCAGTCATCATTTCCAGGTCAGCAGCAACCGGGTCAGAGGCCTCACGGACCAGCAAGCTCTTCTCTATCCCCAGCCACTTGCTTTGAGGGATAATCAGGGTGCAGTAGATGCTCTGTTGTTCCATAAGAGCATCTTCAAACTCTTTCAGCAGAAGCCTGGCTCTTCTCTGCCAGTCGTCTTCCTTCTCCAGGTAACTCAGGTAGGCACTTCCCAAGGGCTGCAGCTGTCTCTTTTCTCACATGACCAGAGCCCATTCCTGTTCCAGAAGCTTCTTTTCTTCTACCACCTTGCGCCCCTGAGAGATGAGGGCTTACCGGTAGCTGGCTGTCCTATTTTGTTCCTTTTCAAGTTCCAAAGACAACTGAGGAACTGCACACCGATTTTCAGACATCATGACATGGTACTTGGCCTCGAGGTCCCGCTGGAAAGCAGTTGTCCTACAGTAGTATGCTTCTCTCTCTTTCTCTATTTCTTTCTGGGACTCCCTAGACGAAATCCAACCTGACATGAAGAAATTGGGGGAGAAAAGCACACATAACAAAACATCAGAGCTGATGTTCTCTGATCTTTATTCAAAGAAAATATAATGCTAAGGGCAGCATTTCAATGAAGTCTTAGGCACGTCTGCTTCTGCTGAGAGGTATGAAAAATATAATATTTTGTATGAAATCACATAATATGCCAAGTTCTTATCTTAAAATCAGGTAAGAGCTCCCAAGAGACTAGTCTGACAAGACTGCATCCAGGGATTCCTCCGTTGCCTGAATTTCCATGGCTAAGGACTACCAGTTTGCTTGTGCTCTCAAACCTACACCAAATGCCCCCTCTGGCCACAATGCTCCACATGCTATTGGCGAGGTTTAAAAATTAACATGGGTGTGGAGGGCTGGAAGCAATATCACCCTGGAAGTGATGTCACTCCAGAAGTGACATCTGGGCACCACAAAGTACTATAACAGGAAGTTCTATCACCAGAAGCAGAAGTGACAACACCAGATATGAGATTAGCCTGTAAGTGCATCTTTGTGAGCCTGTGCTCAGAAATAAAACTGCAATACCCATTTGCCATCACCAGGCAGTGAACCTCCTAATCCCAGCTTTGGTTTCAGTGTCTTTTTTGTATCTTTCTCTGTGTTTCCTTTAAGCTCTTCATACACTCCTCTCAAGTTCAGCTGGTTTGTGGAGCTGGTCTCCACACATACGCATGCTTCAAATATTATTGGCCAAGTTATTTCAGAACTGAATACATTTCAAAATGTGTTCCATTACCGATGATCACTAGTAAGCAGCTGGAGTCTGATAGGGTACACAAGTGGGGTGGAGTAAGAAATTCAACCTCAAGACATGGTTTGGCTGCCTTGCCACAAACGAGATCACCCTGGGACAGAGAGTGAGCAGAGGCTGGAGTGGGCAGTCTCCACTCGGCCCCACCGCACAGCAGCAGCCAGGCCTTGGCCATCTGCTGTGCTCCGGGTCCGAGGAGAAGGAGGTGCCAGTTCTGCACAGAAACACCTCCTCTCCCAGCACTATTGCACATCAAAGTTTCAGGTGCTTCAGTATAAAACAGAAGCCACTGTGGTGACAGGTGACACTTTCTGGTGCAGGAAACCAGCACATTCAGAACCAGTGCCACATGCCCAAGCCCAGCACAATTGTCAGTCCCAGTCCCAGCACTAACGTCAGGGCCACGTACCCAATACTGATTCCTCACAATCGCAGGTTCAGCCTGTGCAGGACACATGACCTGCATGGACTCACCTCTTGAAGACAGGACTGTGCAGCAAGTCTTCAAAGCCCAAGGTCTCCAGGCCACCAAGGGTGGCAGTCCAGCTCTGAGGGGTCACCTGTGCAGGCTGTCACACACAGCCAGGCTGCCCCCATGCTGCTCTCCCACCCCTGGGAACCACTGGAGTGCCTACAGCCTTCCTGGTCCCCTCCCTCCTTTTGGTGTCCCTTGCCCAGGTCCCTTGGCACTCCAACCAAGTCCCAACATCAACTATCACACCATGAGGCAGCAGAACCTCCACATGTCCAAAAGCTTTTCCCACCTGCACCAACATTGCTGGTTCCCTGGGCCTAAAACCACACTCATCTCCCAGCTTAAAACAGCTCTCAGCCCCATTTCAGTTGCTACTCAGGCCTGTCCTTCTGCCAGAGGCCACAGCAGGGGAGCTGATCTGTAAAGGAGCAGCTTGGTATAACCGACAGGCATGGAAAGGTGGGCAAAATGCGAGGTGGAGAGAGGAAAGAAGAGCCAGTGCAGTTTGGGGTGGGTTCATGGAAGGCTTCATAAGTAGGTGGATGTGAACAGAGTCCGGATGGCCAAGTGTGACCCGGGAGGAATGCTCCCTCTGCGCAGGAGGAGTAAGTACAACTGAGCAGATCACATGCCTGTGCAGACAGCAGACAGCTGCCAGAGGAGCTGGGCCAGTCACTGGGAAAGCCCCCACAGATGCTTATAAGGAAGTGAAATTGGACCTGACACCACTCTGGTGTAAGCAGAGGGTCAGAGTTGAAGGAGGGACATGGGCAGGGCCACCTCCTGTGCTGGAGTAGGAGCAGTCTCATTCAGGTCCTGTACCGACACACGTCAAGTGGTGCAGACACAGGGTACCCTGGACCACATGGCACAGGCTGTAGTCACCAGGAGTTCTGGGGGGGTGCCCTTAATCAGTAGGTCTCCAGGAAGACATGCCGGGTGGAGATCACCAGGGAGGGTCAGAGTTAGTAACATGTCAGTCCAAAAATCCTCAATTCTGGGTCTTAGCTAGAACACTCTTGCCTTACAACTTTAGGCAGACACAACTTTCTGGAGCCTTAGTTTCAAAAGGCAGAGAAAAGAGAGCTGGGGCTCCCACTTCTGGGACAGCAGAAGTCCTCTCCTTATTCATTCTGCTGAAAACAGCCACTGGACGTCTGTGCACAACAAGCAGCTGACTATGAAAGGGAGACAGGGGGACTCTGGAACCCACAAACACCTGGGAGTGTTCCCTAGGACTCTGTTTTGCCTCTAGATAAAACTTGATACTTAAGCGCCAATGGGTGCAGATTTTCTTGTAAAAGCCCAACAAAAATCTCTCTGCCAAAGGACTAGGAAAGGGGCCCCTGTAAGACAAAAAATGTTTAGACAATGACCACTCTACTCATGCCAGACTGTTAGCAGACAACTGTATCACCACAACCCTTGTGTGGGCAAAGGCTAGGGGAACCCTCCTGGTCCCCCCTGGGGTGGTGGCAGAGGAAGCTGTGTGGGATGTGGCAAAAAGATGTGCCCACCTTTCGGCTCTCCAGCCACCTGGGAGAGCCCCGGTGGAGGCCTGGGTAATGGGGCAGAAGGCCTCCTGCTTGGGCCTTCTTCCTGGGGCCAGTAGGCTGAAGGCCAAGTGGGAAGCATGACCTTCCATCCCTGCCTGCAGGAAGGAGGCAGCCACACCTTTCCCCTGATGAGCACCGTCAAAGAAACCAGCCTGGAAAAGATTGAGTAGAACCAGAATGTCACAGCATAATACTCAAAATGCCCAGGTTTCCATCAAACAAGAATCCGGAATATCTCAAATTGAATTAAACAAATATAATCAGTAGATACCAATACTGAGATGACAAAAGACATTATCATCCGATAAAAGTTTAAAGCAGCCATAAGATGTCTAAACAAAGAAATAGAAAGTTTCAGAAATGAAATAGAAGACATAAAAAACTAAACAGAAATATCAGAACTGAAAAATACAATAACCGAAAAATTCTTAAGGATCCACAATAGGTGTGGGAAGAGAGAGAAGCTGGTTAAAGTGATAAACTACTCAGCATGTCCCTTATAAACATGGACAAGACATTCTTAGCCAGACACTGGTAAATATATTCTACAATATTTAAGAAAAATTATATTGCATGATCAAGTGGGAAAATTATTCAAAACACACAAGGCTGGTTCTACACTCAAAAGTCAATTGATATAATCCAACACATTAGTGGCCTAAAGAACAAAAAGCACATGATCATATCAACTGACATAAAGACAAAACTCAACACCCATTCATGATAAAAACTCAGAGAAAGAGGAAGGGAAGGGAATGTCCTTGCCTTGATAAAGGCATCTATGAAAACCCACAGCTAATGCTGTACTTGATGGTGAAAAGACTGAATTCTTTTACTCTCACATCAGGAACTATTTAAGAGTGGTGGAAGTTCCAGCCAGTGCAGGAAAGCAAGAAAAGGAAATAGAAAGTAAACAGATTGGGAAGGATGGAATAAAACCTAAGTTTTCTAAGCTAAACAGAAATTAATTCAAAATGGATCATGGACTTTAATGCAAAAAGTAAAACTAAAACTTTAAGAAGAAACAGGGGGGAGTCTTGAAGATGTAGGGCTAGGCAAAGAATTCCCAGACCTGCATGATCCTTAAAAGGGAAAACTGATAAACTGGACTTTACCAATATTAGAACCATTGTCCTGTGAGAGATTCCATTAATGGAATGAAGAGACAAGGTACAGACTCGATGTTCACAGACCAGAGTCCAGCTCTCACAACCCAACAATCCTATCAGAAGACAGCTGACAGACCAGAACGGACATTCCGTGCAGAGGACAGACTGATGTCAAGTATGTGAAAAGCTGCTCCAATCTTTAGCCATCAGGGAAATGCAAATTGAAGCCACAGAAGAATGGGTAAAATAAAACCACAAAATAAAAATAATGACCACAACAAATACCAGCAAGGATACCAAGAAACTAGATCACTCACACTGCTAGAGAGAGCTAAAACCCTGCAGCCACTCTGGGAAACATTCTGGCTCCTCCTTAAAAATTAAACATCACCTCCCAGGCCAGCTGACAACAGCAGGCGGATCATGGCTCAGTGATCTTCACAGGGCCTGCAGACCCAAATCCGGCCCTGAGGACACTGCCATTTAGAAGCTCAGGAGCCTGCCACCTTGCAAAACACCGCTTAAAAGTCAGAAAGGTGAGGAACCTGGTGAGTGAGCTGAATGCTTAGAATCGCACTGACTCCTGTAGTCGTCAGAGGCCCCGAGGTGACTCCCACTTTCCGTCTGTTTTCAGACCTATCTCCAGCTTTATAGCCTTCCTCAGTAACCTTTGCTTCTGATGTTCTTGCCTTCTTGGACTTTTGAAATGATGCTTTCTGATCCTGAGAAAGGTGAAGTATTTTTTTTCTTCCTGATTATCTTGCTTAGGTAATGTGATTGAAGAAAAGTTTTAACTTTGCAATCTTATAAGAATTCTCCAAAAATGTGTCATTACATAGTTAAGAAGTTATATTACAAAATACGGGCATCGACTAGCCTCCTAGCTGGTCCAGGAATAGTCTAGAAGTAAAGGCAGACAAAAGAGTAGTTGATAAATGCCACTCTTGATGGCTTCCACATCCCGTATGAAACCCTGCTGACCTGAGAAACCCAGTCCACAGCAAGTGCCAATGCAAACAGAGGGCAGCTTCTTCGATTCAATACCTCAGTTCCTCACATGCTTAAGTGCCAGCCCAGAAGCATGGGATGTGGGATACAACTCCTGAATATTAGGAAATGTATCATGTAGTGGGGATAATTACAACTGACTTGTGGCCAGTAATTTCCCGAAGTAGAACACAGTCAAAATGGTGAGGATATCTGGCCAAGATGAGCAGAGGTGTCATGGATGAAGTCTTCCAAAGACTGGTTTTCTAAACATTAAACAGACATCCAAGACTGGCTTTCTTTGTTGTCCATTTTATTCTTCTCCATCGTCCTTACAAAGGCAATTGGAGCAAGGCAGCCCCTTAGGGCAGTGAAGCCTCGACAGGGTGCTAACAGTTGTCGACACCCAGTCCACACAATGCTTCTGAATATATTGTCTTATTCACCCTCACAATGCATCGAGGTAATCATGATGCTACCTGCCCTGGACAGGGGAAACAAACTCAGAGGCTTAAGTAATTTGCCCAAAACAAACTGTATGAGACAAAACTAGGGTGTACACTTTCATCTGTCAGGGTCCATTTCCAAGGTCTTTGGGCTCCCTATTCTCAACCCAGAAAACACAATTATTAGGAAAATGATAACTTACGAAAAGCAGCCAATCCCAGCATTGGCACCAACAAGGCATAATTCCATCTGCTTCCTTCACCCCCATCAGCCCTGGAATTAGGCCGGATATTCCAATTTGGGGGTCATTTAGGTTATTCATGGAGATACACCTTGAGGCAAATAACAAAACTGTTAAGCACACAATAGGAATAAAATACATTTGTCACAAGTGTATCATCTACAGGCTCACGTGAATCCCTTTTTAATTCACAAAAACTTTTGTTCAGTTCCACCTGAGTATTGTACAGGGCAAGCCTTATGGGATTCAAAGCAGAAATAAACAATGCCTTAAGACAAAAGCAACTCACACTGCAGTCAGGACAGAGACATGCCTCACATAACTGAGATGCAAGTAGAATGAGATAGGTTCTCTAATGAAAATGTTTAAAAGTACGGTTGTAGGTAAAAATCCATAAATAGGAAGATGTGAAAACCCTGGCTGCTTCGGAGAATGGTGTATAGGGCTGAGATGTTGCCATGGTTCTCAAACTGAGCCGGCATCCAGGTGCTCTGGAGGGTTTGATAAAACACAAATTCCTAAAGCTCTCCTACCCAGCTTCTGAGGCAGTAGCTCTGATGTAACCACCAATTTGGAAATCTCCCACATTTGCAGGTGGTCCACCCTTTGAAGACCGCTGGCTTACTGGTTAAAAACAGAACCCAACTAGCCCAACTGCCAGGTTCAAACCAAGGCTTCATCTTGGGCAAGTTACTTAAACTTTCCATGTCTGATTTCCATATTTATATAACGAAGATAATGATACTATCTACTTCATAAATGTACTGTGAAGATTAGATTAATTGATGCCTATGAAGTGATTACAGGTTGGCACATAGTAAACTTCTTTCCTGTTCTTATTAAAGGCATTCATATTTCTTCTTAAGTGTTTCTTGAAAATAGTTACAGGGATTGTCACTTTCTGACAAAGGTCCCCTCTTAAGGTCTGCAATTTGGGGTTTATGTTTACACTGAGGGCATAGTGGGAGATAGGAACAAATTTCATGAAACACAGTAAGTGTACAAAACTTGAACAATCAGCTACACAAGATGTCCAGCATGACCAGGATAAAAAGTTGAAAGAGCCAAGTGTAGATAAAGTGACCTTACTTCTCTTCCATGCATACGCATGACATGCTACTTCTGCCTTTTGCTTCCAAGTTGCTCATATGGCGACCATTTAGTCATTTCTTCCACAGACTTTCATTTATCCCGTGACTGAAGTGACAGGCTTCACCTCAAGACCAGGTTTGTTGATATTCAAGCAGTTAAGTACTCATTTGGCTGCCCTGTTCCTGAGGGCTTTGCTCAATCATCTGAAAACTAGGAAATCTTGCACATTGACTTGCAGTCATTATTTCAGCATTTATGAAACTTAATGCACTTTTCTAACCACTGCATATGGTAATATGTAAGTCAAGATAGCCCAAAAATTTAAGTTTTCTGTATATGTTTATCTTTTTTTCTCTACTAAAACAAAACTAAGGGTTGCTCTAATAAGAATTGTTAACTGTAGTGAACATTTTTGACATGTATAGGACTGTCTGGTTCTCCAAATAGTGTGGAGTTCTTCATGGCTTTGACATAATTCTGGGTGAAGTTCAATGTCCACATTGACCCACCCAACCCTTAGGAGCCCCTTCAGATATCTATTTTAAGGACATCTTTTTTCACTCGATTTTAGAAGCCTGCCTTCATGCCAATACTCTGGATCTTTAATGAATTTTAATTGTTTCTTCTCTGAAACCCTGAATTTTGATGTTTCATCCTTTGATTACAGCTTTTGACCCACTTAACTTGCCCTTCCATTGCACTGTAGCCTTGAATGTTACCTCACTCTCATTTTCTCAGTTCCCTCATGTCCTTCTGCCTCCAGCCGGGACCTGCAGTCAATCATTCCAACCTCATTGCCCACAACTTCCCATCCTGAACCCATGGCCCGTCCAAACCATCCCTTTCTCCTTGGATTGCTGAGTTCTGAAGGAAGCACAGAAGTGTGCTTAATTGGTATCATCACAAACTTGTGGTCTATAAATTTTTTCTGAACCCTTAATTGTTCATAAATGCAGGCGTGGACTGTCTGTCATGTGAGCTGCTCCCTGTCATGTGCTTTGGGGAAGAGCAGCAGGGATTTTTATTTAATGATGACTAATACTTCTCTAGCAAGAGCTCTAGGGAGGCAGCTAATAGAACAATAAAATCAGTGACACATGGAACAATATTTTTTCGACGTTTTAATAAAAACTCACTGCTCTCACTGCCCAACTTTCCCTGGCTGCTGCATAGGAACGTGGAAGACACTTTTCTGGAAACTGATCTGACAAGTACAGCTTTCTCTGGTTCCGTAAGTCTGGCTTCTTTTCAGCAGCAGGATCATATTTTAAAAACTGCTTAGAAATCAACTAATTACTACAACCATGAGCTTCTCAGGGCCCCAAATGCCTACCAGTTGGTGAATGAAGGGGCTCAGTGTGGTGGCAGATTTCTACAATCTTGGTTCTGGTCATTTACCCGAGTCCCACCTTTTCCCCAACACATATTCTCTTGATTAATTCCTCTTTCCTAGTGTAGTTTCCAAATGAAATGATAATACTACCTTTAGGATACCCTTTCCTGAAGAATATTGGAGGAATTGTAGTTCCTTCCTAGGATGACCAACTGTGAGGGGCTTCTCAGGATGCAGGACTCAGTTCCAGACCCTGGAGAGTCCTGGGAAAACCAGGTTGAGTTGGCCACCTTATTTATGTCTTGGGCTTCCTTAGTTCCCCAAACTTATATCAGAAAAACATTCTCACAGCTTTGAAAAGTAGCCTCTCCAGGGTCACTCACAAGTTAGCCTATTCTCCTGTGGAACAGTTAATTCAAGTATCAAACCTTTTTATGCATTTATAAAAAATTATAGAACTACTTCTAAGTTTCTAATTAGATGTGTAGTTGCAAACATCCCCTCATCAAATACTTTACTTCCTTTGCTTTTAAGAGCTGGTGTCTGAGTTACATGCTCTCCGAATGTCCTCTGACTTCCGCTCCACCCTGCTTCTCCTCTAACCAGATTCCTCAGCTAAGAGGCCCGTCTGGAAAGATCATGGGTCAGCATGGTTTCCCTACAGCTTGGCTTTGCTCCATGTGACCTGTGACTCTTAGTCCCCATTGCCTGAACATGCCTTTATCACTCATTTCCCTATGACAGAATTACTGGCTAGGCCTTATGGGGCCACGGCACTCATTCTGGAAGAGAACTGTGTCTGTTCCAAGTCTGATGTAGCACACATTTTCTTACATTATCCATCACTGTTTAGCAGGTCTGCGTCCCATGTCATACACTGAAAACATGGCTGTTGCTTTGGTTTATAGAAGAGGATGTTTCTGCCCCTGTTTTTTTTTTGAGGGGGTCAAAGGGTTACACCTGACTTTATTTCCAGGTGGCAGGTCAGTCACTAGTATCCCATTCTCTCAGAGCAAGTCTGTATGCAGCAACCCAGTCTCTGCCTCCGGGACCCTCTGTTCTCACAACTGTCCACTGGGCCTCGGTCCTTGTGGCTGCCATCACTCCAGCCTCTGCTCTCCTGCAGCCTTGCAGCCCTGCCACCGTGTCATGCCCAGAGCACTGGGCAGAGCTCTTTT
This sequence comes from Manis javanica, assembly GCF_040802235.1. Classification (NCBI taxonomy): domain Eukaryota; kingdom Metazoa; phylum Chordata; class Mammalia; order Pholidota; family Manidae; genus Manis; species Manis javanica. The sequence continues at coordinate 152,360,064 of NC_133158.1, forward strand.
TTAAATTTTTGTATCATTAATCTACAATTACATGAAGAACATTATGTTTATTAGGCTCCCCCCTTCACCAAGTCCTCCCCCCCCTCACATACTCCTTCACAGTCACTGTCCATCAGTGTAGTAAGATGCTGTAAAATCACTACTTGTCTTCTCTGTGTTGCACAGCCCTCCTTGTGCCCCCCCTACACTATACATGCTAATCGTAAGACCCCCCTTTCTTTTTCCCCCCCCTTGTCCCTCCCTTCCCACCTATCCTCCCCAGTCCCTTTCCCTTTGGTAACTATTAGTCCATTGTTGGGTTCTGTGATTCTGCTGCTGTTTTGTTCCTTCAGTTTTCCTTTGTTCTTATGCTCCATATACGAGTGAAACCATTTGGTACTCATCTTTCTCTGCCTGGCTTATTTCACTGAGCATAATACCCTCTAGCTCCATCCATGTTGTTGCAAATGGTAGCATCTGTTTTTTTCTTATGGCTAAGTAATATTCCATTGTGTATATGTACCACATCTTCTTTATTCATTCATCTACTGATGGACATTTAGATTGCTTCCGTATCTTGTCTACTGTAAATAGTGCAGTGATAAACAAAGGGGTGCATCTGTCTTTTTCAAACTGGAGTGCTGCATTCTTAGGGTAAATTCCTAGAAGTGGAATTCCTGGGTCAAATGGTATTTCTATTTTGAGCATTTTGAGGAACCTCCATACTGCTTTCCACATTGGTTGAGCTAATTTACAGTCCCATCAGCAGTGTACGAGGGTTCCCCATTCTCCACAGCCTCGCCAACATTTGTTGTTGTTTGTCTTTTTGATGATGGCGATCCTTACTGGTGTGAGGTGATATCTCGTTGTTTTAATTTGCATTTCTCTCATGACAAGCAATGTGGAGCATCTTTTCATGTGTCTGTTGGCCATCTGTGTTTCTTCTTTAGAGAACTGTCTATTCAGCTCCTCTGCCCATTTTTTTTTACTTGGATTATTTGCTTTTTCTTTGTTGAGGCATGTGAGCTCTTTATATATTTTGGATGTCAATCCTTCATCGGATCTGTCATTTATGAATATATTCTCCCATACTGTAGGATACCTTTTTGTTCTATTGATGGTGTCCTTTGCTGTACAGAAGCTTTTAAGCTTGATATAGTCCCACTTGTTCATTTTTGCTTTTGTTTCCCTTGCCCTGGGGAGATATGTTCATGAAGAAGTCGCTCATGTTTATGTCCAAGAGATTTTTGCCTATGTTTTTTTCTAAGAGTTTTATGGTTTCATGACTTACATTCAGGTCTTTGATCCATTTTGAATTTACTTTTGTGTATGGGGTTAGACAGTGATCCAGTTTCATTCTATGTAGCTGTCCAGTTTTGCAAGCACCATATGTTGAAGAGACTGTCATTTCCCCATTGTATGTCCATGACTCCTTTATCATATATTAATTGGACATATATGTTTGGGTTAATGTTTGGAGTCTCTATTCTGTGCCGCTGGTCTGTGGCTCGGTTCTTGTACCAGTACCAAATTGTCTTGATTACTGTGGCTTTGTAGTAGAGCTTGAAGTTGGGGAGCAAGATTCCCCCCACTTTATTTTTCCTTCCCAGCATTGCTTTGGCTATTTGGGGTCTTTGGTGGTTCCATATGAATTTTTGAACTATTTGTTCCAGTTCATTGAAGAATGCTGTTGGTAATTTGATAGGAATGGCATCAAATCTGTACATTGCTTTGGGCATTAAGGCCATTTTGACGATATTAATTCTTCCTAGCCAGGAGCATGGGGTGAGTTTCCATTTGTTAGTGTCCTCTTTAATTTCTCTTAAGAGTGTTTTGTAATTTTCAGGGTATAGGTCTTTCACTTCCTTGGTTAGGTTTATTCCTAGGTATTTTATTCTTTTGGATGCAATTGTGAATGGAATTGTTTTCCTGATTTCTCTTTCTATTAGTTCATTCCTAGTGTATAGGAAAGCCACAGATTTCTGTGTGTTAATTTTGTATCCTGCAACTTTTCTCAATTCCAATATCAGTTCTAGTAGTTTTTGAGTGGAGTCTTTAGGGTTTTTTATGTATAGTAAGTATCATGTCATCTGCAAATAGTGACAGCTTAACTTCTTCTTTACCAATCTGGATTCCTTGTATTTCTTTGTTTTGTCTAATTGCCGTGGCTAGGACCTCCAGTACTATGTTGAATAACAGTGGGGAAACTGGGCATCCCTGTCTTACTCCTGATCTCAGAGGAAAAGCTTTCAACCTCTCGCTGTTCAGTATGATGTTAGCTGTGGGTTTATCATATATGGCCCATATTATGTTGAGGTACTTGCCGTGTATACCCATTTTTCTGAGAGTTTTTATCATGAATGGATTAAGCATAGGGTATCTTGAACATATTTTCACCTTTAAGAGAGTATGTGTTTGCTATGAGTACTTAAGAAAGTTGTTTAACATTCATGCTTATTTTATTAAAACATTATACTATAATACTCATGTTTATTTTATTTTTAAAATATCACACTTTGATATTCATGCTTATTTTGGAAGTAGCCCCAGATATTTTAGATAGAATTTTCAGGGTTTGAAAAGCCCTCAGAGACCTCAAAAACTTATTTAATGCTGCTAGTTGGTGAGATCCCCTCTAGAATGAAAGCTGTAGAAAACTGAGACATGACTTTAGGGCCTGGGATATGGGAGATGTCCAGTATGTGAATGGATTAGTAACCTCCCCGATTCTATATGGGAGGATCCTGAGGCCTGGGAAGGCTAAACGGTGGGCCTAAGGTCTGTTAGCAAGCAGGGGAAACTAAGTCCCTGGGCCGTGTTCCAGGGTGTGGTACATACCAGGCTGCACTGTGAGCCCATGTTCACAAGAGTCCTTGATCTCATTCTAAATGGAGGCAGCTCCTCAATTCCCAAGTGCTGGCATGGCTTTCAGTCACTTGTCCCTGCCCAGGGTCCTTATTCTTCAAGCCAGTGGGAGCGCAGGATGTTGCTCCTTCTCTCCTTCATGCCTTAATTGTTGACATAGGTTCTGAGCTGGGGATTCAGCAGCTGACAAAGGAGAAATGGTCCGTCTGTGTATGGAGCTTACAACTTCTCCTCTCTTTGCTGTTACTCTGTTCCTCCCTCTGTACTCCACCCCCAAGCTCACGTGGGACTTTCATGTTATGGTAACTTTTTCTTTGGAAATAATTTTATCCTCACAGAAAAGTTGCAAGAATGCAACAAAAATCCCCCATATGTCCTTTACCCAGATTTACTTATCGTTAACCTTTACCCCATTTGCTTTATCATTACCCACTCACACACTTTCTACACACAAATACAATTATTTTCTGTGAGTAATTTGAGAATAAGTAGCATACCTCATGGTCCTTTGCCCCTAAATACCTCAGTGTATGTCCTAAGAATAGGGATATTCTCTTAAATGAATCATGGCACTGTTACCAACTTAAGTAAATTTAACATCAATAAGGCCCTTTAGTTTAGTTTTCTTTTTTAGTTCCTTTATTTTTGAAAGTTATTTTTTTCCCCTAGCTGATCTCTGTAGGGAAACAGATCTGGCAGAAGTAAAGTAACAGACATAGAAAAAATGTTATGACATCGTAAAGCCTACCAAGTTCCTAGAGTTAAGGCTGGCTTCACGTGTGCAGTCACACAGGGCTCTGTGCTTGGTTTGTTGCTCGGCTGTCTTGAAATTCTTAATTTTTGAAAACCCCGTATTTTCATTTTGCACTGGACTCCAAAATTGTGTAGCTGGTCCTACTTAGAGTACTTAGGTACTGCACTGTGAACTTCTGATTCTGATATTGTAGGTCCTGCTGTAGATAAGGAAACTGAAGCTGGCAGGGATTTAAAATAATTTGACTCAGATTGCTGAGCCACCTGTGGGCCCAAGAATTGAACTCAGGCCTTCCTGATACCATATACAATGGCTGTCACATCATTTCCAACTACTCCATGTCCCCGCCCCCATTGTGTGTAGTGATAATTTCTGGATTTGGAAATGACCTGTTTTTTCCCTTTTTCTCCTAAGGAATTCTACCTTCTTTTGATACCACAGTCTGTCTCATCCTAAATCCCTGGGCTGAAGTGTCCATGAGAAGACCATTTGGAGAGCTTTAACAAGTCATGATTGTCTCAAGGGACGTGCCCATGAGTAGTCTCCATCTCAGTCTTTTCCCTGTCTTACAGAGAAAAGGCTGCCTGTGGCCATTCCTTCATTTATACTTCCCCCATAACACAACTGCAGCAACTGGTTCTGTGTTCCCAGCTTTTGGAGTCCCTTTGTCATCCTTTGGAGTCTAGGTCCTGCCTTATTCCCAGTGCCTTCCTGGGAACTGGAGAACTATCTGGAGTGGGAGTTTCTTGTTAGGGTGAGTCTTCCTGTTCTCAGACCTCGTTGGTGCTCGCGACTGGCTGGATCCGTTTTAGACCCAGGGAATACACCAGTGAACACGGATACATTCCTGCTCTCAAGGAGTTTATGTTGTGGTCCTCCCTGTTGCTATGTCTGATCTACCTGTTTGGCAGAAAAAAAATTAATAAATCAGTACTGTTTTTGAGAAAACAAAGATTAGAAAGGCTAAATAAATGAAATTATTTGACTTGGGGAAGAGAGACTGCAAAAGTGTTAATATATTTAAAAATTCACGGTTGAAGTTGTGGAGAACAGCCACTTTCTATTTCATGAGAAAGAAACAAAGCAGTTTTTCATTTCCGTAGAACAATTTAGGTTAGGAATTTACACTCTTGTGATATGGAAATGCACTGTCGCATTGGAAGAGTCAGTAAATGCGATCTCTGTCCTTGGTTTTCTTCCAGAAACAGAGGTGCTGTTTCTCTGTCCAGGTCATTTAAGGAAATTCTTTCCCTAAAGGTCATATTTAGTTATTAAAATGTCTTCCCCAGGCATTCCAGGATTACGTTTTCAGAGGCGTGCATCTCCTGTGCTGTCCTCCAGGGCATTCATGGCGGTCCAGCTCTCCTGGAAACCTGCCTCCTGTTCTTGGGAGGGTCTTCAGCCCGCCGCGCGCAGACAGCCCTGAAGACCGCTGGGGGTGGGGTGACCTTGATGAGCAAAAGGAGCCTAGAGTTTGGTCCTTCCTTCCCCTGGCCTGTGGGAGGCTTTCCAGAGATGGGCTGCTCAGTGTTGGGCTTGAGCTACTGTGGCTACTGACTCTGTATTCAGGGAGTCTGGATTGTTCCCAGCTCTCTGTACTCAGAAGAGCATTGTTCAGAAGGAGTTATTTAACATTCTAGAATCTCCTTCTCCCCTTTCCCTCAGTCCTCACTACTTATGGTTACCTTTTTTGGCATTCCTCATGGGACCAGGCTGTATGTGCAGTGCTCCGTATTACCAGGTAAGTGGCTTTGCTTTATGACGACCACATGTACCTCCTGTTTGAACGCACATAGTGTAATCTCTATTTAACTGGCTGTTAGCTAAGGCATGCCAGGGCAAGTAATATCATTTATCTTTTATTAGACCCAGAGATGTCAGATTAAGGCATGGTAAATGGCCTTTATTAAAATATCAGATATGAAAAGCGTGGTTATTATATAAGCAAACAGTCCTCCATTAGGTGGAGTGTACAAATACTTAAGGTTTATTCTGGACGTTTACACTACAGCTGTTCCCTGCCAGGGCGGAGGTAAAGGGGCTTCTCGGTTGCAGGGAACGAGTGCTTCGCGAGTGCTGTGGGGGAGTCTGAGTGTGTTACTACTTACATTATGAGAATTTAACTAAAGCTTCCACCCTCAGAGTAGCTACTTGTTTTAGTATGTGTCACTGTCAACAACCATTAGAGATTCCCATGTGCCCACCTACCTGGTTAATTCTCCACTGTTAATGTTATAATGAACACTGATCAGAACTAATGGTAGATATTCCACCAGTTGATGCTGATTTGTAAAGTCTGTGCACCTTTATTTATATCTGGATATGTGCTCATGAAATCCAAACGTCGGTTGAATTTTCACATTTCCTGTCTCCACCAACATCAGGTCAGGTGCTGTATGTGTTCGCTGGCCTCAAGCTCCTGGGTTTCTTATAGAGCCTGTGAATGAAATCTTGCCCGTGAGGACTCAATGGTTTTGTGGTTAGCTCAAACTGAAATCAAGCTCTGAGCTACCAAGGGTTTTATTTTGAATTATACTGACATCTTCATCAAACTGACAGTGAGGGGCCTGTAAATTTTTATGCCAACCTGTAAAATTTAAAGTGACATGACCAATAAATAATCACATCTTTCAGAAAAAAGAGAAAAATTTAAAGCCAAGAGTCTTGAAGAGGAGATCAACAGATTATCAAGGAGGCATCATTTCAGGGAGGCAGTCAGGCTAAAGGGTGGTTCATCTCTGTCCTGTGAAAGAGAGCAAAATTAAATTTGGGTGATAGTCTGTGTGTTTTGGGATTCAGGTGCTTAAAAATGTGCAATAATTACTGCCCAGTGATGAGTGTCAGGTTTTAAATGTAGGGCAAGTCCAGAGACTGGCTTATTTGACAAGCATGTGTGATTTATAGGACCTGTTCTATATCACTGGAATATACAGTTATTTCTCTCCAGTGATGAATAAGAGCCAGGTTAGGCCTGCTACCTAAATAAAACCCTTGTTTATGCCATTCCTAGCATGGGTTTAGCAGGCACTGGATGGACGCCCGCAGCCTGCCAGCTCTGTCTTTCCTCTTGGCTGCAATCTGTGGAGTACACTTGGGTTTGCGACTTAAGTTTTTGGTTTTACTCTGGTTACCAATTCTTGTAATAATATGCTAAGTATGCATGCACAGTATGTGGGAAGAACACTGTGTTTGGATTAGAAAACTCAGTTTCAGGTCATTTTTCCCCATGTGCTAGTTTTGTGATCTCAGGCAAGTCATGGAGAGCCTCCAAGTCTCATTTCCTCTCCACTGAAAGCAGGATGATCATGGGTGATCATGAGCAGGATGACCCACTTCTGTAGTTGTCAGGTACCTGTTCCCGAAAGGACTTTGTAAGGGGTAGGATGTAGAGGGGAAAGATTATCATTTTTACTTCTATTGAGCATTTAGGTACATTGCATACCTCTTTGTGGAGTGCCTTCATTTTTCTTTTGAAAATGAACTCATGATAGTGTTCCATGACTTGATGCAAAGATGTAGCAATTGTCTAGAATAGTCCCAACAGGGTCTTCAGAGCTTCATATAATAGTGATTTCCTTAAATGCATTGTTGATGAACAGGCCTAGGTGTATACTGTGCTTGTTTGTTTGAACTGATAGAGGATCGTTATTCTTTTTAATCCAACTCCAAATTTGCAATGACTGCAGCAGCTTTAATCTAGTGAGTTGAGTCCATTGAAAATACAGAGAGCAGATTTCTAGTACCGTCCCTAGATTAATAGACACTCAGAAGCCAAAGTCTCTACTCTTCAGTTTGCTACTTTTCTTTTTCTTAGCTCTGTGACTGGCACAGGTGTAGAAATGGCATGGTGCTGCCCCTACTTCAGAATCAGAGATTGCTCAGGATAGCTAGTTGAGTACAGGTAGCCTTGAATGGTGCCCAGTGTCCCCAGAATGATCTGTAACAGCAAAGAAGGGGTACCCAGACAGTATGCCACAGTGGTAGGTATTCTGTCTTATGGAATCAAAAGTGCTTGCTTATCCTGGAAACATCTCCCTGGAGAATCCACTTGGCAATTTTCCTGCACCTGGCTCTGTGTCTTTGTATGTACTTATAGGATTCAACCCCTTGATACTTAGAGGGGTTTCATTTGTTTGTGTAATTACACTAGTGTTTAGCTATATGATTTTAATTCAAGATTTTGGGTTTCCTTTGTAGTTGAGTGCACAGTGAAATTTCCTAAAAGGAATTAAGTGCCAGTAGCTCTGTTTATTGTTCTAAAGGCTCTCAGATGAAACACTGTATTGCATGATACAAATGGCATGCTCAGCATCTCCATGCTGCCTTATCTGGTGAAGAGCACTAGTACTAGAGACAAACTGAGGGGTTTCAAATCCCAGGGCTGTCAGTCATTTGTTGTGCCAGCTCAGGGAGATTGTTTAACTTCTCTCTGCCTCAGTTTCCACATTTGAAACTTGAGAAAGGATTATACCTAATGCACTCATAGGAGGCAGTGTGAAGATTAAATAAGGCATGCACAGTGCTAGAAGCAGTGTCTGAAAACATAGTGCATGCTTCGTAAATGTTAGTAACCCTCAAAGTTCTCTATTGTTTCTATACACCAGTGGGAAGGGATTATCTCTTCCCTAGTTCAGTGTTACTAAAAGCTGGCTAGTCTTTAAAAAATGTCACCTTTTTTCTGAATTAATGAAATGTTGGTTCTAAATAATTTTAGTTAAATTTCAGAAGAAAAACACCTTGAGATCCCTTTGTTAACCTTTTTCAGATATTTTTCTAGTCTTTCCTTCTGTTTCTATATATGTATATTTTACATAATTAAAATCACATTGCATATCTAGTTTGTACCCTCTTTTCACAGTGTGTCAAACATTCTCCAGGTACTTGTAGTATTTTAAAAACATTGTTAATGGCTATAAAGTATTCCAAAACATGAATGTATATGTAGTCATTCCCTTGTTGAAAGGCACTTAGATTGTTGGTAGTTATTCCTTGTTATGACTAATGCTAAGGAAAGATCCTGGCATATAGGTTTTTGTATTTCTTATGATTGCTTTATGGTAGCTTTCCAGCAGTAGTCACTAGCTAAGTGTAAACATTTTTACAAATCGTACTGCATCTTGCCTGATGACTTTTCATTAAGCTTCTTAACAATTTCTGCTCTCAATTTTCAATTGGTCAGCAGTCTGTGAAAGTTCCTGTGAAATCTACCCCTTACCAAGCTATCTAGGTGCTTAGAGGAAAGGGTGGGGCTGGCTGGGCGCCCCAAAGGCTCTTTCGCAGCGAAGCTGCTCTCACCTGCTTTTGCACTGCTTTACATCTTGTGAAGAAAACTGAGTATGTTAAAAAGTGAATGGGTAATTTGGGATTACAGGTTTACAGACTGTTTTTCTTATTAAGCATCTCTGTTCCTATGCCAGAGGCACTAACAGCTTCTGGCATTGTGTGGGAATAGCCTCTAACTGGGGAAAGTGAGGACTTCTGCAGTTAGGCCTGAAGTCTTGCAGATGGTTCCCTTGACCTGAAGCATGGAGCCGGTGGGAAGGACGGGTGGGAAGGGCCAGCTGGGATTCGGCTTGGTCTGAATCCTCGCGCGAGCTTGGATATCTTGTCCAACTTGGATCTGTTTCCTTACCTTTAAAATATGCGTTCTCATATATCTCCTTGCAGAATTTTCATGATGACTAGAGAAAGTAATGTTTGTGTGGTGCGGTGTTTGGTAAAATGGTGGCTTTAATAAAAATTGTCTCATGAAGTGACATAGCTTCCATGTTTGTGACTAACTGGACCTAGGAGTTTTGGGGCAGATACATGCCATGCTTTTGCCCTGAGTTGGTCTTGATTCAAAGTTATGGGACTGGTGATATGGAGGTGTGTGTGGGGAGGGTAAAGTGTAGAACCTCTTCAGTGGGAGACTCGATTAAATGAAGTTCTGTTACACCGGTGATTGGAGTGGCCGTTCCCTTCCAGCTATTAAGTACCTACCTGTCCAGGTGCTGCGTCGGCTCTTGGTCTCCACGAGCTTACTTACTCCTTAGACATACCTGGTGAGGCGGGTACTGCCGTGGAGGGGTCCCCTCACTTGGGTTGTCAGATTTAACAAATAAAAATACAGGAAAATTGCATGGGACATACTTATACTAAAAATGTTTGCCATTTATCTGAAATTCACATTTAACTGGGCATCCTATTTTATCTGGCCACCTACTCCTAACTTCCCATGATCCTGCAGTGAGCAAAGGAGAAAGCCGAGGCTTGGACTTTCCTCCATCTGACTCGGAAGCCCACGCTGTGACCTGTTACTCTGTGATACTTCTTTAAGAAATCAGAAGTAGAAGTCAGGTGTGAGAGGTGAGGAAATGCTGTCAGATAGCTTAAAGTCCTTTACCTGTAAACTTCGAAGCTGACCTTGGAGGCATGGTTCCCTATATTTCACCTGTTTGGAAAGATAATTCCATATTATGTCTAATTTAAAACTGGAGAAAGGTAATGCGGGTTTCTAAGGTATGTAATGTATATACCAAGTCCTGTGCTCGAACTAATCTGGAAAAGTCCAATCTTTTCAAATGAAGGTTTCATGTAAGAAGTTAAGGCTTCTGAAGCTATAGAGTTGTTGAGGTGACCTGTCAGAGCAGCATCACTGCCCACCAAAGTCTGTCAGCCTAGACTTGACATTACGTGGGATGTTCTGTTGGCAAAATCCTGGGGGTTAGTCAGGGGCCATGTGTCACCCATCCAGTACCTCTGTCAACCTTAGTATAGGTACACTGGGCTCCGAAAACCCTTGAATGTTCTTTGATGGTCCAATGCATACTCATGGGCTATGCCTACTCTTTAAAAGCCCACCCACCTGCCCTGTGGAGCTGCTGTGTGCTCACCGTGGGTGAGTGGCTTGGCCTTTGAAGGTGCCCCATTCAGGATGAATCTGAGGCAGGGCCAATCCTACAGCATTGGGCTCCATATCAGACCGTCATGCCAGTCTTCTCAGGGAGGAGCCTGGGCGAGTTTTCAGGATGAGCTGGGTGAAGCCGTTGGAAGGAGAAGCCCCCCTACCAGCATGCATGAGGAGCGTGAGTGGTGCTTTGCTCCCATCTGCCCTCCTGGCTCCTTTGTGTTGCTGTCACAGTAATGTGGATGGGGGTCTTTGAAAGGAAAGGGGAGGGGAGATTTTCCAAACTTTCGTTTCCATCTTTTTCTGGATTGAGTGGGAAATTTGCACAGAAATTATTTTTGCTTTTGGGGTATTGTTGATTCCAGGAAGTTGAAGGAACTAGAAATCCATCACTTGGCACCAATTTTGTGTTATGGGAACACTGTTGCCTCTATGTGTAATATTATCTTAGAGCATTAATCATTTGAATAATTTAACAGGAGTGGGTAGTTCTGAGATTCTCATGTTTTGGGGTGCCACTCTGTGTTCAAAGTACTGATCAGTTCAGATTAAACAATGGAGTCCACTGCTTTTCTAGGTTGATGTAAAGGATTTCAAAACTAATAACAATAGTGTAATAATGGTAATATAAAATAATTGTAGTTCTAACCACTTTATATGTATTAAATTAATTCTTGCAAAAACACTTTGAAGTGGAAACTCTTATGCCCATTGCACAAATAAGGAAACAAAGGAGCAGAGAATTTAACTTGCCTAAGGTCACACACACGGTTGGTGGCACAAGCAGGATTTGAATCCAGACAGATGAGTTCCTAACCTCTTAACTGCTATTTTGTATAGTTGTATACATGTATGTATATTAGGGACAATCTTGCAAGAAGGGTATTCTGTTTGTGTACCCCCCATCACACCACTGGAATTTAAATTTCTCAAGAGTATTTAAGAGTAAATGCAAGAGTAATGTGCTTGCTCATTCACTAAACACTAAACACTAAGGTTTGCAAATTGGCTGAGGGGTATGCCACTTGGGAAAGACATGAATGGAAATTGGGGTAGACTTAATGGGGAAAAGCTGGGTAGGTTGGCAGGCTGTGCTGGGTGGTCCCAATGGGAAATGGAGTAGAGGAATTCATGTTGGCATGTACACAGTGGGAGGTGCTGGGAGTCTCAGGGGCTACAGCTGAAACTGGGGAGAAGAAAATGGCAAGAGGGTTTGATATTAGAGAATTCTGAGATTAGGGGAGTTGATGCTTAGGATGGAGTGACCTAGTTACAACTCTTAGCTGTAGACTAGTAGTAAATTGCTTGTGAAAAATCTTCCTCTTGGTCTGTCTACTTATCATCTATAAAGAAGTTGATTGAAGCATGCAAATAACGCTGACATATACTTTTGGGAAAACTGTACTCTAATAATGTGCTTGCTCATTTACTAAACACTGTTTTTTTTATCAGACCTATTCATACTGCTTACCTTGCCCATAAGGCTGTGATTTTAGCTGAGAAGTAGCCCTCACTTCCTGTGTTTTGAAACTGTAATCTCATTCATTCTAAGCTGGAAACATCCCAGTCTTTTCTGTGATCACTGCTGTGTTTGTGGAATCAAGACGAAAATCAAGGAAAATCTTAAACACTGTCAGTTTATACATGCCTAACCTGATCAGCCCAAAAGTATTGTAGTGTGTAAAGGGCTACCCATAACTTATTTTTAATGGATTGTTTTTGCCTCAAATGGCATGATGTTTGCTTCCCAAGAGTGTGCATGTCTCTGTGTGTGTGCATGTTCATTTTCTGCATTCAGCCTGCATCACTACCATGGCAATCAGTGTTTCTCAGTGGCCTCTGTAGGTGAGGAGGGTTCTTTGATGGTTAAAGACCTCCACTTCCCAGATATTAAATGTGCATAATGCCTTGAGGGCTTTAAGCACTATGCTAAGTATGCAAGTCTCATACCCAGAGTAGCCACAGCGCCTGCATTCCTGCAATAGCCGCAGCCCTGAGCAGATGCTGCCAGTGCTCTTGTCTGCCTGTGCTTTTCACTTTGGGACAAAGTTCTGTAATCATATCTCATGGATTTGTTTTCTCCACACTATAAAGACTGAATTGTGAAGATCTCATCATGCCATAAATGGCAGCATGAGCCATGGTCTTTTCTTTTCTTTTTTTTTTTTTGCCTTTTTTCTTTTCTTTTTTTCAAGATGTATATCAAGATGTAGAGAGAAATTTAACTGCTCTTGCTAATAATGTTTAATAATATAAAATTTAATGGCAGACCTTGAAGTGTACAAAAACTTAAGTCCAGAAAAAGGCAAGAGTCATACTACTAATTTTAAGGTAAGTGTAATGGTCCTAGAAAAAGATGGTATACATTTCTTATTTTATTTCATGTTTAGTTAAGTTTAAAGATTCATTTAACTCTTGACAGTATGTTTGAGATATTTCTATATGAGATGAAAAGGTAACAAAGTGGGGCTGTTTTTTCTTGCAAATGTGTACTTTTGTAATGGTAGAGTTTGCATGCTAATGAATTGGAAGTACATTATTAGAATAAAATGGTCAGTGACAAAGCCATTTATATTCTTAGGCTACAAGTCAAGGATACAGACATGCTTAAAAATTTCATTTGTCTGACACAGTGGGTTTTAATTTGAACATTGTCAAGTCTTATTCAGTTTGAATAATGATGAATAAAGGTATATTTTAACTTTCTACAATAAAATGGACAGAATGATTCCCAATTTGTATCAATTAAAGATTGTACAGTGAAAATAATTAGCTTTGTACAATGAAGTGGTATAACTATTAAGCGTAGATAAAATGGAGGCAGAATCCATGTATCATGTTCTTAGAGCCTGTCAGGTCCAGTAGCATGAGAGAAACACTTGAAAGTATGAGTTAGGGAGATCAGGAATTTAAAATATATAGAGATTGTTCTTGTATTGTAAGAAATGTTCCTGTGTGGTTAGACGAGTAAATGATATGTCAAGAAATGTTTTCTAGAGTTATTTGCAAACTGAGATACTTATGTTATTTCAGATTATTCATGTGTGTCCACTCAAATATAACGTCGTTGTGTCAGTGCTCCATCTGAGAGCCTGTCTTATGATCGCTGCTACTTTGCAGTATTGACTTTGATGTGCCATGTTCACTGTAGCAGCATTGATGCTTGCTTTTTATTCAAAATGTAAATTAGACCATGGTTGACACTTCCTGAGTATAACTGAATTTTCTAAGCCTCGGGAAGGGCCTTTTAACAAAAATAGGGCAGGATTTGGTTAACTCAATATGCAGTTTGTCAGAAAGATTTTCCATTTTGAGTTTTGTCTTTTAATATGTTTGGAAACTCTTTTGTATGCCGAATGTAGGAATAAATTGAATTGCATAGCGTACTCTCAGGATTGTCTTGCATAATATACATCATGGAAGTAGTGGTGAAAGTGACAGAAGTCACTTTTGCCATATAAAATAATCTTTAAACTTAAAGTTATACTTTAATTATTACTCATTGTGGAAATCTGAATGCATTTATCTAGTCATACAAGCTTTTAATGTTGACAAATGTAAGTTGTCTTGTTTCAAGGTAGATGTCTTCACATACAGATGGTCTTACTAGAGGTTTTTTTAAATAAGCACATATCTCATACTTAACAGATTTTCTGTTATCTATTTTAATAATGCATTTTGCTGAGTGAAAAATTTACTGGCTGTACATCTTAGTATTAAATTTATAAATCTTAGTGGGTAGCAAGACTATTTTTAAATACATTTTTTTCTGAATTCCAGGTCAGTTTTAAGAGGAACATCTTAAATTATACAGATGAACTCTATTTTAAAGTGTGTGAAATTAATAGATTCTGAATTTGTATGAAACAGTAATGTGAGTGGAAGTGGTTTCAATTGATGGGAATGCAAAGTTGAAAAATGTTCGTTCAGACCCAAGAGAAGAAACCTGAGTTTTGATGGTATATCCTTAGTCTTAAAGTGTGTATTAAGTATATGAAGTATAAAACTCATGTTTGCTCCTACATCTTGTATTTATACATATACTTAGGAAATTATAATTATGATCATTGGCCTTAAAATTTAATGTGATATACTAAACATCTGAGTTAGAGAGTCATTGCAGTGATTCTTAAAACAACACTATGTAGGGGACTTGAACTGCAGCATAAAAACAGAAGTCAGTGCAAGCTTCAGGCATGTAAGGCAAGTGTTTTCATAATCTTTTAATGTCTGTGAACCCCAGCTTCCTTTTTAGTAACTAGAGATAAAATTACTTTCTTGCTGACTTTGCAATTTTGCTGTAAGAATTACTGGCATAATGTCTCTGAAAGCATTTGGGATATGGAAATGGGCTACAGAAATGTTATAGGATATGATCATAGAAATAAAGATAATGCACATTTCCTTTACTTTAACTGAAAAGCCATTGTATTTCATTTGGAATGCAAATAAAAAACACTTTGACCTGGAACTTTGGTAGCTCTGCTACTAATTTTCCTCTTGGCTTAGTGTGACCGATACGCCAGCAGTGTGCGCAGTGTGTAGGCATGCCTTATGGAGGGGGCTGATGTCAGAGCAGGAGTAAATAGTCCTAGCTTTCTAGATGAGGCAGAAGCCATAGCAACTTCACTCTTTTTTAAGGAGAGGAAACAGGCTGTAAAATTTTCTCCAAGATGTGGAGTAGACCTGTGGCTGGAATCAGTACTCTGGTTTCCAGATCAGTATTCTTCTCAGTTATGCAGATTTTTGCTTTTTGGAGGTGCTAAACATTTAGATACTTGTGATTTCTCTTGTTGTGCCGTTTATTATTTATCCAAGGCCGTTTTTAGGGAGGGGAAAATTGAGAGTTGCCTGTGGAATCCTTTGCTGCTAGTGGTGCAATCAAAGATAACATTGAATGCTTTGTATACATGTGTTGGTTGGGGCTATGAAAATAAGAAGTATTAAACTCCTTGTCAATATCTTGTGATACTGTGGAGGGAGGCTTATATCACCAAGTATGGTAGCACTGTGACAGAGAAGCATTCCAGTGGAACCGTGAATGTGAAGAAGTCAGCAAAGGATTTCTAGTGATGATATTTGAAATGAGCCTTGAATAAGAAGGATTACAGTAGGTGGATAAGCAAGGATAGAAGATGAAGGAAGTAGTCAAGGGCCAGTTGAATTTTAGAAAGATCTCTCTGACAATGGTTAACAAATTGAGGGGAGAGGTGAGACTGCAACACAGGAGACTGGAAGCCTCTTGCAATAAATAGGTGAAATACAATAGTCCCAACTCAAGTTTCTTAGCTGACATAGATCTTCCATGAGAAAACACAGCACTCTCAAGTCCACATTTGCCCCTGATCGAAGCTACGCTAGAATTCACATACCTTTTCCTCAGCATATACTTTTTAATCCAGTCACTGTTTTGTAGTTGGGGTAAATAAGCTGCAAGTAGGTGATTGATTAACTGATATGAAATAAAACATTTCTGCTCTATTATACAGAATTGTGCTTAGTTATGAGTATTTCTTTTTCTTTTACAGAGAACAAAAATTATTTCCACAGGAAGCTCAGCTTATCCCAACTCAGCCTTTTTTTAGGTTACGGTACATTTGTTGAAATATTGTCATGTTGCTTGCATCATCAGTCCAAATACAACATTAGAGAAGAAAGGTCACCGGCCATTTCTTGGTATTTCACTTTGCTAAAAGTGACTATTTGCATGTAATGAAAAAGATGATGCCCAGGATACTGTATACTTTATTCTGTTCCACAGATGCGTTGGTTCAGAACTAGATTGTTAGGGCAAGTTCTCCATCATTGTTCCTATTCATAACTGTTTGGGCCTTTTCATGTATTTTCTGGTCTGGATAGATTTTAGAAATAGCCTGTCTAGTCACAAAAGTAATCTAGTCCCCTGAGTAGGGATTTTTGATTGGAATTGCATTGAATTTATAGAATAGCTGAGCAGCACTGACTTTAAGACACTGAGGCCTCCCTTTCAGGAACATAGAATTCACCATATTTGAGGTCTTCCTTTATATCAGCAAAGATCTAGAGTTTTCTTGCTGTGAGATATGCACATTTCTTACTAGGCTTATTTCTGTGGTTTTAGTTGGTGTTGTGCTTAGTTTTTTTTCAGTTACATTTCCTTTCAAAAACAGTTGAAAATTTTAAGTACAGTAGTATAGAAGAACTAGAACAATAAGTATGGTCCCTCTTTCAGCCCTCTTCACCTCTTTGCTAAATAAGCTATTTTTAATTCTTTTTGTAGGATTTTAGTGTTATTTTGATATCTCTAAATGATGCACTTATACTGCTGCTACCTACTGGCTTTTCAATTTTTGACATTATCTATTGATTTTTCTTCTATGGAAGATGAGGAATTAACCCACTTACACAGCTCCCCCCTCCATCTCTCAGTGACTCCATGGGTTGGCTACCTTTGTACCTTTAGTAATTTGCTTACACTTCTGCTTGTTGCTCTGCCGAGTACAAACACTCCACCTAGCGGCCACGGCACTTGCCTCACCAAGCCTTTCCCTCACTTACCTCTTCTGAGTTCTGTCTTATTTTCCCACTCTTTCTCTGTACTTATAATTACTCCTTCCATGTTTTGATCATAGGTTGTTTTTAAACGTTTAATATCAATAAGCAAAGTTTACATACTATGACTACATAAAATTGCATCAGAGCAAAGTAATCATCCAAGTCAATCTTAGTTAAGGATATTGCTTCAGAAGATGGTATCTGAGGAAAAGGAAAGATTCTGGAGATTTCTATATCGGATGGTGGCATTAAGCTTATTTAAAAAAGTCTCTGATAATTTTGACAATTAGCAGTCTTCATCATAACTCAATGAGGTGAGTGTAGTTATCTCTGTTTTGGGGATGAGGAACCTGAGGCTCAGAGAGAGTAAAATAACTTCCCTAGGTCATACTGTCATTGGTAGAGCTGACATTTGAATCTCGTTGGCTGACTTTGGAGTCTAGACTTGCAGCCATGTCCCCTTGCTTAATGCTATTGTTGCTTTCTTGGAGGTAGTAAGATATATAAGCAGGACTCAATTCATTGCCTTCTCTGTATTAAAAAAACCAAAACCCCTACCATCTCTATAAAGACATTTCAACTTAGCTTCTGCTTTCTGCATATGCCTTTCTGCAGCTGACAGGTTGGCCTGACTTTTCCTTGAGTAAATGGACCTGCCAATGAGTACTTCTGGAGTGAGAGACAGAGAGTGGTGTGGTGGAGCCCACAGGGCGGGGTGTAGGGTAGCATTGGGGGGTAAGAATGATTAGGGTGGAACCAGATTGTGCAAGGTTTTTAACATCCCTCTGGAGAGTTTGGGCTGAATCTAGTGAAGAAGGGGAGAAGATGATAAGCTTTGGAGGGGGTGATTATATACAAGTGGTACTTTAAGTAAAAAATGTACTGTGAAGGATTGATTCAACAAGCCAAAGATAAAGAGTCCTGCCGTCTTCTGGAGAAATTGGTTCAGGCATCTCAAGGCCATGAACCCTAGTTATTGAAGTTTTGACAAATGAGTCATTACTGTCTCTACTTACTTGTCAGCAAAACAGAAGCTACCATGAGAGAGCTTGAGTTACTTCAGTGTCTCTTTGAAGAAAGTGGAATGATTGTTTCTATTGATCTGTTTAAGAATAAGTCATGGCTGTAGATGTGTGTAACAAGGTTTTCATCTAATCCAGTGACCTGTTGCTTCTTGCTTTGCTTTAAAATCAATGTCACTACTGACTGTTTTTCCAGGGAGGGTGTGAAAAGATAAAACTTGGGAGAATATACAGAGGTCTGAGACCACCCACTCCAATGCAGATACGAAATCAGGAGAAAAGAAGGGAAGAAATAAGGCAGCTCTAAAGGGCAATTTTTTTTGCTCTCTCTTTTATAGTTTCTCTTTGTTCATTTTCCCCCCTCATTATCATTTGCCTTTTATTCTCTATTTTGAATATCCAAAGTTATACTTGATGACTGTTAAAAAAAGCAATATTGCCTTATATTAAATACTGGATGAAGCTTCTTGCCTTTCTCACTCCTCAGGTATAACCGTGGTTGATATCTTTGGCACGTGGATTTGCATGCTTCCAAGAGTGTGTATGTGCATGCACACATATACAGAAAGGAGTCACAGCATTAGTGCACGTCTCACAGGGAATTCAATTTTTATGTGCTCAACAAGGAGAATAAAAAATATAAATTGTGTGGGCCAGTCCCTGACCCACCTTCCTGATCCTACTCATTGAGCCCCAGAATGAACATGAAATAGGACTTAATCTATACTTAGTAATTAAATGCCTCTCATCCAGTGAGCTTTATCCTGATGTTGAGGTTTTTAAGGTTAATTTCAGTTATTTTATACTGTCCTTATTCTCTCACTTTTGTGTTTAGAAAATTTACTCATTCCTTTTCTCAGGTTTTCACTGATGTTTTGAAAAATGAAAAGGCCAGAAAGAACTAGCAAAATGAGAGAAGACAGGAATGGGGAGCATAATAAACAAAAATACACCAAATTTGGTGGTGGTGGAAGGGAGAGGGACCATGGTTCAAATTCTTATTTGCCACTTAATTTTAATCTTATTTAATTAATGTGGCTGGCCAGTCCTCTCATTTGGTCATAGTAAATAGTCATTCTGAACTTTATTTTATATTCTCTCACTGTTTACTTTTTTCTGGCTGGCTCAAATTTCCTCTTTTCCTGAAGAATGGTGAATGGAAGCAAGGTACACACAAAGGGGAAAAAGAATAAAACTAATGAAGATTATAGTGTTCCTTCTGCTGTGCTTTGATTCCCACTGGTGTCTTGTGATTTCTCCTCGAAGAAGTCTTCCTTTTTTGTTTCGAAACTTCCTTTCCCTAGTTTTCTCATTTCCTTTTGTCTTTTCAGAGAAATAAAGTTTAGAATGCATTTGATTTATAAAGCCACATGCAAGCCCATGAAGATAAGAACCAGTAGTTGGTAATGGCTCTGACATGCATCAGCTCTAAGACATGGAGCAGTTGCTCACCCTTGGTGTTGTGGACCTTTCTGAAATGCTTTCCATGCATTTTCTTACTCAAATCCCAGAGGAGTGTCTTTAAGAACAAAATCTGAGCAGCACAAATATTGACAGTTATGGCAGAAGCCCCGAGGATCATGGAAAAAAACATATTGATGAAGTTCTGACATTGTCAGCTCTCAGTGCAGATAGCGTCAGCAGGTGCTGGGTAACATGCTCTTTGTTGCCACAAATGGGTGGATATGACCCTGTTGGAAGAGACATCAGTTTTGGTCACAAAAAGGTGGTGGGGAAATTGTCATAGGATAATAAATAGTGACAGAATGGGAAATGGGTTTCATAAGGAACAGGTCAAGGTTAAGAGGCTGGACATATTGTTTCTTGGTTAAACCATCCAGCTTTATAATTGTGTGATTTGTAGCTATTATTTTTCTATTTGTTTTTTTTCTTTGACTAATGCGTATTTTTTAAATGCACTGTTGTATTGTGCTACTTCTTTATCCTGTCTCATTTATTCTGTCTCCCTGACACAATTCTTAGTTTACACTCCTTTCCTCAACCTCTCATTTACTCAATACATTACTTATTTTCTTTTTTTATTTATATGGCTGGGACCTTTCCCAATTCTCACATGCAAACTATTCTTTTTTATTTTATCATTTTTTTATAACCTCCAATGAGAGAAGAGAAACACTGAAGGCAGGGAGAGCACCAGGATTTCTTCAGTGCTTTGGTATAGTTGAGGAGACTATAGGATTTGGAATAAAATGACAGCAAAAGACAACCAAAAGTTGTAATATCAGCTTAGATTTTTAGGTAATCATGTGGATCAATTTCTCTGGCACTCATCTTAAAAACAAGGATTCTGTATTTTAAAGTTGTGAGGATTGAATGGGGGCTGGCATGAGTAATCTTCCCCAGTGCTCAGTACATAGGCCTTCAGTACGTTACGTCCTTCTCCTGACAGTGCATGCCTGCTCAGCTTAGTATCTGTGTTCCACACACGCATGTCCTCTGTGTCCCATCGCTTCCTTTCTCTCAGGTTGACAATCTGTATCAGTTTTCTATTTGTAATTTTCCTCTCATCCTTGTAGACTTACCCTTTTACCTAGCTACTCTACAATCCAAACCAAAAATAAGTCAAGCATATGGTAAACGTGTGAAAGAAAAACAAAAGGAAGCAAAAGTTAAATCCTTAGGTGATTTTAATTAGCAAAATTGCTTATTTAGATGCAGAAACATATTATGCACTCAATCCTGATAATCACAGTTTACCAACAGTATTTAGTATCCCCCGTGAAGAACTAATATTTGATTATTTGTGTAATTTTTTTCATGCTAAGTTTTTCAAATCCAAAAGCTGTGCTTCTAGTTACTTAGACCTATAGCATGTTGTTACCTTACTAAAGTAACTTTTAAATGTTAGGCCTTCTGCAGTCCAAACATGGTATTTTAACAGAATACAAGGAAGAGGACTAAACAATAGTTAATTTTTACAAACTCAGTTAAAAAAATGAGAGAGTTTTTTGCCATACCTGATTGGCAAAGGTAATTAGAGATGATATACAGTGTTAACAGAGGTATGTGAAAATGGATATTTTATACACTGCTTGTGGGAAACCTGAGTTAGTATTTCTGGAGGGTAGTTTGGCAGTAGATAAACCCTTTGTCTTAGAAACTTTACTTCCAGAAACTAGTCCTATAAAAGTACTTGCACATTTGTGCAGAGATATAGTGATAGGAATGTTTACTGCAGTATTTTTTTGTGTGTGTGATAGCAAAAAAAAGTGGAACAGCCTAAATGTACACTAGTAAATAAATGATTTTTAAAAATGATAGCACATCTCTACCATGGGGACAATGCAGCTACTCGCAATGTTGTGAAGATCTATGTTGATTGACATGAGAAGGTGCTCATGATTATAGTCAATGGAGAAATATATTCCTGTTTTTCTAAATGCCTTAACGTATGCACAACAGAAAGGTGAAATAAACTAAAAAATATATGCCTCAAAATAGTGATAGCAGTTATTTGATAAGAGATTAGGTATGGTTTATTTTCTTTATACATTCGTAATTAGCATATATTACATTTATATTCAGAAAAAATCAAATCTACTTAAAAATTGATTTACATAAATAATCTTTTACTGGCCCACAGCTCTTCTCTGATGAGGCCAGTGCTATTCAGAGCCCCTTGAGGTGGTCTCCTACCCCCGCCGCCTCTCCCTCCGGTTGCTGCTCCAAAGACAGGTCTAATTGCCTTCTCTTGAGTCCTTTTGCTTCAGGCCATACACAAGTCCTTTCCCAATGCTTATCTTTGCGGCCTCTCCTTTCACTCCTTTGCTTCTTTACTACCTAACCATTCAGAACAAGTTGTTCTTTCTTGAAGGTACCCTTTGCTTTTTCTGATATAACCCTGTCTAAAATGTGATCTTCTCTGCCTCATTAGCCTGGTAAACTCATCTTTGTCCATTATAGTTCAATGCAAACTACACTGGACCTGCACACAGGATGTATTGGTTAAGGTAAAGCTAGCTGCTGTAACAGATAATGCTCTGTATCTTAGGGGCCTAATACAAGTGTCTTACTGCTCTCATAGTCTAATGCAGGGGCTCCCATTCAAGGGGCTCTCTTCCAGGTCCTCAGGCTTCTTATTTCATGGTTCAGCTGTTGTCAACATATGACTCACAAGTTACCCTAGGTGTGTCTTATATACCTCCTAAGTTACCCTAGGTATGTCTTCTTCGCAGCCAACTAAAAGGGGAAGAGAAAATAGAGAATCATATGAGGAGATTTTTATGAGGAAGTTTTAATAGGCAAGGCCTCAGTTCTTCTAGCTAGACCCAAGCACTTAGCAATGCCTAACTGCCAAGGGGCCTGGGAGGTGTAATCTGGAGTGTGCCCTGACGGAGGAGGAAATGAGTTTTGGTGAACACATAGTAATCACTACCTAGTAGGCAGGAGCTCAGATCCTAGCTCCACCCCTAGCTGTGTGATGACTCAAAGTTCTTTATTTGAGCCTTGGTTTTCTCATTTGTAAAGTGAGAATAATTAAGACCTACTCATTATTACTAAGAGTTGGCATGAGGATTAAATTTTGAGTCATCATACATGAAATATTCTTAAATATTATACAAATACAAAGGAGACACTTTCATGAACACAGATCTCACTGTGCTGCATTTTTAGAAATAATGTACCTGACTGCTGGATTTTACCAGGAATTGACAAACTATATCCTGTGGATCCAACCTAGCCAGACAACAGTTTTTGTAAATAAAGCTTTATTTGAACACAGCCATGTTCAATAGGTTACAGATTTTCTAAGTCTGCTTTTGTACTACACACAAAGGTGAGAGATTGCCACAGAGACTGTATGGCCCCTAAAGCCTAAAACATTTACTATCTGACTCTACAGAAAACATCTGCCAACATTTGGAGTAGACTGTGAGTGTCTGAGGTCTTACTCATTTGTATACAGTACAGTGTCTGAGATGTGGCAGATGCTCAGGGAATATATACTCAGGGGCTGAAATCACTTTTTAGAGCACTGTAGTTCAGAAATTATGTGGCCCAAAGGCAATTTCAGTAGGAGAGATGCCTCCCTCCTGGACTAGGTGAGGGCCTAAGTTTCCCTTGCACTCTTTGAATCACAGAGTAGCGATGATAATCAGGCAGCATGAGTTCAGTCCCAGCTGAATCCCCTCTACTGTGCTGTTTTTGCCAGGTTCTTTTCTAAACATAAGCAGGTGCCCCTTGTCATCCTTGTAATTGATAAAGTCATCAGACTTGTTTCTGATGCATCATTGTTGAGCTCATGGGTGGCACATAATAAGTGAATGAGTATTGCAGGGAGTAAAAGGACTGTGGACTGAGGAATGCTTTGATACTATGAGCATGCTGTCTCATTAATGTTTGCTTCTGCTTGTTATGTAGCCTGACTTTTGCTAGTTTGAAGACATAATAGCCTCAGCAATAGTGGTGTAAAATTGATAGTCACTCTTCCCTCTAATTGGCAAATTAAGAATTTATGTCAACTGATCAGTAAAAATTCAGCATTTAGCATGGAGCAATATCAAGCTAAATGATGAAGAGGAGGTTCATTGAGCTAACATTTATCAATGGCTAACTAGCTGTTAATGCACCATGCATTCTACAAGGTGCCAAGGACAGTAGGATAAATAAGCTACTGTCTCTGCTCCAGGCATATGTACCTTATTGGGAGAAGATACAAAATGAATGCACCAATCCCTCGTTACCTTTGAGAGAGGGAGAATTTTGCTATGAGATAATTTTTTTTTTTATTGAAGGGTTGTTGACACACAGAATTACATTAGTTTCAGGTGTACAACACAGTGATTTAACATTTATATACATGATAATTCTAGGTACCAGCTATCACCATACCAAGTTGTTACAATATTTTGACTATATTCCTTATGCTATACATTACATCCCGGTTACTTATTTATTTTACAATTGGAAGTGTGTACTTTTTTTTTTTTTGAGAGGGCATCTCTCATATTTATTGATCAAATGGTTGTTAACCACAATAAAATTCTGCATAGGGGGGTCAATGCTCAATGCACAATCATTAATCCACCCCAAGCCTAATTTTCGTCAGTCTCCAATCTTCTGAAGCATAACGAACAAGTTCTTACATGGAGAACAAATTCTTACATAGTGAATAAGTTACATGGTGAACATTACAAGGGCAGTCATCACAGAGGCTTTTGGTTTTGATCATGCATTATGAACTATAAACAGTCAGTTCAAATATGAATATTCATTTGATTTTTATACTTGATTTATATGTGGATACCACATTTCTCTCTTTATTATTATTTTTAATAAAATGCTGAAGTAGTAGGTAGATACAAGATAAAGGTAGAAAACGTAGTTTAGTGTTGTAAGAGAGCAAATGTAGATGATCAGGTGTGTGTCTGTAGACTGTGTTAATCCAAGCTAGACAAGGGTAATAAAACATCCACGTACGCAGAAGATTTCTCTCAAAACGGTGGGGGGGGGAGGTTCTAAGCCTCACCTCTGTTGATCCCCATTTTCTCACCTGATGGCCCCCCTGCGACTGTGCTTGTCTTAGGTTGTTCCTCCCTTGAGGAATCTTACCCGTCTCTGGCTAACCAGTCATCTTCCAGGGCGAGATAATATTTTTATAGACAGTAATATATGGAGCAAAAATCTCTTCAGCTGGAATAATTAGGAGGTTGAATACTTTGGCTGGTTTTTGGAAAGTACGGGAGAGAGGAAGAAGAGAAAGAGAAGAGAATAAAAGATTTCAGCATGTAGATATTGATGGAACTGGGTCAAGATTTGTTTCCTCATGTATATTCTTAGTTACCCAAATCTAACCAAAGGCACTTGTCTAAATTGATTAAGTCACATGTTACAGAAGAGGTGTGTTTGCAGCTATGTTTAGTCAATACATTATTGTAGTGTTCTCTTGTTGTTTTTGAGCAGTTACCTTTGAAAAGAATAAAGAAACACAAGATATGTATTTAGAAAACCTTTTTAAAATTTAGCCATTAAAATAACCAGAGTATGTTACCCCAAGAAATTTGCAGAACAGGGACAAAGTCTCATTCCACTTGGCACCCTTGGAATCTATGTGTAGTTGGTGCTCAATAATTGTTTATTGATAAAATAGATTTCTGCAATTGGAATGAAAGACTTAATACCCCTTTTAATTATTACAAAAAAGAAATGCATAAACAGGAAGCAAATTCAGATTTCTCATTGGGGCTGGGATACTTGGTTGCAATGCATTCTCTGCTCTCTCTCACCTCATTTTGGCTCTTCTCAGGCTTGTGATAATTTCTTT
Organism: Manis javanica; assembly: GCF_040802235.1. Taxonomy (NCBI): domain Eukaryota; kingdom Metazoa; phylum Chordata; class Mammalia; order Pholidota; family Manidae; genus Manis; species Manis javanica. Next base: position 152,385,392 of record NC_133158.1, read on the forward strand.
TTTTATTCACGCAGTAGTTCCTCTTATTCTAGTGAATGGCCCTGTCATAGGCTCATCTAAGTAGGACTTTCAGGGCCTTTTATCGAATTACGCAGATGACAGATGATGGGCCTCAGCCAGTCTATGGAGGCTGACAGTTCCTATTGGGGTCTGTTGTTGGGCTTTCCCTATAAATTCTGCGGATTCACTAATTCACTGCTGATTGCCTCCTGTTCCTCAATATGCCAGTTTTTCATGTGGCATTATGTTTGAAGGCTCCAGGCAGGTAGGGGTTGGCTATATAAAATGTTCTGCAGAACACATCAGACCTTTGTTATTGGGTCAATTTCATATGAAATTCAACTACCTATGAAGTTATTCTAGGGGAGCCACTCATCCTAAGGTAACATAGGAAAAGGAAAATAGTCAATTTATTTTCCAATAAAGGATTTTTTTAAAAGAGCATGTTGATTTTTTTTTATTTCCTTTTAATAATGTAAAACCCAAATGCACTAAAGATGAGTAAAACTCATGAGACTGATATGGGTGAATGGGTAGACAGACTTTTTTAGGACTCCCCTTTCTCCTGCAGCAGTTAAAATATAAAGTTCAGTTGCAGCTGTAGTTAAATCACCTCTAATATTAAGATGGAGTACATGTTTCTCGGGGAAAGAAACAGTGCCGTTTTCCTTTGTATTCCTGTACTTTTTAGTACACTGCTGTGTATATGGCAGGTTTCCGAGGACTGTTAACTATTGAAAAATCCTTATCGTAGGAGACCTTGTATACAGCTGGTTGGGAATAAGCTTGAAGTTTGCTGCTGGGATCTCAATTTCAAATGCCTTCAGTTTCGGAAGCATTTTTAAGAATTTCAGAATTTGCTCTGAGAGCCAGCTTGGAGATAGAATAGATTGGCAAAAGTGACTGTTGACTTCTGAAAAGAATATAGACCCCTTAAAGATGGTGGTTCAGAATGCCATAGGTCTGCACTTTTAGGAAAAGTCTGACTTTGAGTTGTGTTCAGCCTGTTAGGCAGTTAGGATCATTGCACAGAGCAAGCAGTGCCTTTATCATCTGGGTTTAGATGACTTCTCAAAAACTCCATTCATTCTAGGAGACATCTGGCACCCCTGGTCATGGGTTATAGGATGAATCTGAAGATGTATAGATAACTATCTGAAGAAATGCTTTCCATGGTAAGTAAGAGAAATCACATAGTAGGCACTGGATAGACTAGTGTCAAATGAAGCAGAAGGTCCTTTTCTCTAATGATCGACTGATGTTGGAAAAAGCTTAGGAGTGAATGAACATCTCACTCTGGCATGTAGTCAGGAACAGTAAAGGAATACTGTGCAGTTTTGAGCTCAGGCAGGCTCCTTGGTTCTTAAGATATCCCCCCTTATTCTCTGGGACTAGGAAGTTAACTGACTGTGCCTGATGTCCTCCATAGTCTTCAGTCTGTTGCTTCGTGATGCTGCAAGGAAGCTGGAAAGGCTTGGTTCCTAGCGACTGATGGGCTGTGATGGGCTCCGCACATCCCCAAGCAGTGGTGATGGGGTAGCTAGGGAGGCAGTTTGGGTTTTATCTTTGTGAATGTGGTACTTTTTCTTTGACTGAACTTTTACCCACAACAAGCAGATAAGTTGGCTCCGTAGTCTGCTGGACAATTTTCTGTTTTAAGTAAGACTAACTTCTTAATCACTTCTGAAAGAGAAGCTATAATGTTGAACTGTGATTGTTTTTGGCAGGCAGCCAGGGAGAAAGAGCACAGTTAAATGCGTGGCTACTTTCAAAATATGAAAGGCTACGTAGGGTTATTTAACCATTGGATCAAGATAGACTGAAGTGGTCACATCAAAGATGAATAGAGATTAACTATAGTAACAAACATCTTTAAAAACAAATTTAATTTTTTAAGAAATAGTCTTTACTAAGTAAATTGTTTTGTACTTTACTGATGAAGCTTAAGGGGTAAATAATGGGAATTGATTGGGATTATCTCAGCCTTTCCTCAGTATGGTTGCATATTTTACAATTGAATGAAATATTTTGAAATATTATATGAGAGGAAAAATTTTATCTCCTATTACCCCCCTAGGTTCTCTGGGCCTGTAAATTGGATTAACAAAAGACAGAATAATGAGAAAAAGCATTGAGATTTATTTAATGTATGTTTTATATGACACAGGAGTCTTCACAAGGAAATGAAAATCTAAAGAAGCAGTTAAGCCTGAGTGTTTTTATACTAGATTTGATAAACAGTGGGAAAATGTGTTAGAACAAAAGGGCATGAGCTAAGGGTAATAAACCGGGGGAATCATATCCAACCTGGTCTGACCACTGCTTTGACTCCATGTCCTACTACTTCTCCTATCATTGACTTTGCCTCCACTGCCATGGCCTCCCTTGCTGTTCCTTAAAAACACCTTCTTGGCCCCAGTAAATGCCACAACCCTTCACATTTACTCGGTCCTCTTCAGGGAACACTCTCCCTTCAGCTATTACATGACTCACTCCCTCAGCTTGTTCAGACTTTGGGCTCCTCTTAGCATCCTCTCTCTTCACAGGATGCTCCTTATAAGGAGTTTTAGAGAGAGTGCTCCTCTTCAAGAAAAAACTTTTGTCTATTTTCTACCACCTCAAGGACTCCACTGCTGCCTTCTTTTCCCCATGCATTTGATGTCTGACTTGGGGGCTGGCTATGTTGGGAAATAACTACTTCTTTTATCACTTATATGTAGTATTCTTTGATTCCTATTTATGCCCTGAGTGTAGGTAATGGATTGTTTTATTTGCTCTTCTTTGGTTGATATGCGGACAGATCTGGATTCGGGCAGTTTCCATTATCTGCGAGCATGCTGAAAGATTGCTCCAATAAAAGATTGATCCAGTAAAATAAAAAGGTGCAACCAAAAAATAGTGACCCAAGGGGAATATTTTAGATAGGATCTAAGAGAAGACCTTTATAAGAGGTGACACTTGAGTAGAAGTCTGAACAAGCTGAGGGAGTGAGTCATGTAATAGCTGAAGGGAGAGTGTTCCCTGAAGAGGACTGAGTAAATGTGAAGGGCTGTGGCATTTATGTAGTGGGGCCAAGAAGGTGTTTTTAAGGAACAGCAAGGGAGGCCATGGCAGTGGAGGCAAAATCAATGATAGGAGAAGTAGTAGGACATGGAGTCAAAGCAGTGGTAAAACCACGGGATTTCGATTTTTTCTAAGGGTAGTTGGAAGCCAGTGGAGGGGTGTGGCAGTGCCCTTCCGAGATACCTCTTCTGTACTGGAGAAGTTGGGCTTTCTAAGACTTGAGAGAAACAGGGAGACCAGTTAACCATGTTATTATTGCATGAGAAGTTGATGGCCTAGACCTGAGTGGTTCATGGGTAGATTATGAGAAGTGTTCAGATTTAGAATAAACTTTAAGGGTTGACTTGAAGGGACTTTCTGATTAGTTGAATGTGGGGTGTGCAAGAGAACTATGCAGGGCAAATGGGGTGAGGATGCCATTTTCTGAGATGGGAAGACTTGGTCGAAGAGCAGTGTTGTGGGAGTGGAGGCAGGGAGGTGTATGTATATGACAGGATTTCTTTGGCACGTTAACATGGAGATGTCTGTCAGACATCTATGTAGGTGGAGATGTTAATAGGCAGTTTGAATGCTCGATTCTGGACCTCAGGAGAGTGGTCATAGCTTTGTAGACATACATTTTGGAATTACCAGCATATTTAAAATGATGCTACTTGCTAAAGTCACTAAGGAGTGAGTGAAGGAGGAAGGTCCCAGACTGAGTTCTGGGTTTCTCCAGATTTACGGCTCTGGGAAGGTTTATTCTTTACTCAGCAAAGAAAGCCAAGGCGCGCTGGCTAGTGCACTGTGAGGAACACCGAGGAGATGGCGGTGACCCAGGAGCCGCGGAGCCCCTTGGAGGAGGGTTGTGGTCAGCTGGGTCAGATGCCCCGTGGAGCTCAGTGCGGTGAATACTGAGAAGTGGCCATTGGATTTGGCGACACGGAGGCTATGTGCCTGCTTGATCAGTATGGTTTCAGGGAGAGGAGGGTTCGACGGCGTGGTGGGAATGGATGAAAGTGAAAGTGGGAGGGAATGAAGTAGGGACAGACAACCGTTTTTGAGGAGTTTTCCCCTAAAGATATGTAGAGACATGGGGCGATCACTAGAAAGGGATGTGGGGTCAAAGTATGGAATATTTTAAGGGACTTTTTTGTAAAAATTAAGGTATCATTGATATACAATCTTATGAAGGTTTCACATGAGCAACATTGTGGTTTCAACATTCACCCCTATTATCAAGTACCCCCCACCCATCAGCGTAGTAAGATGCTATAGTCATTACTTGTCTTCTCCCTGCTGTCCTGCCCTCCCTGTGACCTACCTGTATTGTGAATGCGAATTTTAGTGACCATATGGGACTTTTTATAGCACACTTGAAGACTGTGATGAACTAGTAAAAAGAAAACAAGGTGATAATGCACGAGGGATGAGAAGCAGTGTATGTGGAATAAAGGTAGAAATGGTGGGTGGGATGAGGAATTTCTTTGCCTATTTCTCCTGTTGGTGAAATTAGAAGCAAATTAGCTCAGAGTGGGAAGGGTATTGGAGATTTTAAGAGAAAAGT